>NC_081758.1:37111449-37401449 GCF_963082965.1 Carassius carassius | reverse complement strand
TACAGAGAGTGCTTTTCCAAAAAATAAAAAATAAAAATTAACAGTGGAAGCCAGCAGCCTGTCATGGAGAAAAAAAAATCTCCGAATGCTCCACGTGAAACTTTGGCGTTCCGCCCTTTTTCTATTGTGTCTAATGAGAGAGAGAGAGAGAGAGAGCGCAAGACAGCGCAAGACAGCGCTCGTGTAGTTTGAAGACTGTGAGTGCGCGAGCGCGTCTGAAACTTGGGTGTTTCGCCCTTTTTCTATCGTGTTTAATAATTTTGATTAATATGCACGATGGAGAGAGAGAGCAAGAAGCGCTCGTGTTGTTTGAAGACTTGTGAGTGAGCGTGCGCACAGCCGGGGCTCTCTCTCGTATGCGCCCTGTCAGGCGCAGAACAGTCATTCTATTCTACATCACTCACCGATCAAATAAGGCTTTGACAGCCGCCAAAAAAAAAAGACCAATGCAGAAAAACCCCTGGATTGGTTATATAACGTTGGACAGAATGTTGATCCAGCCATCGCGTATATTCAGCGCACATAAGGTAAACGTTTTGCAAACGTTTTTTAGAGAAATAAAAACAGGTCGACGAATCGATGCGCATATTTTGCGTCGACGTCATCGATGACCTCGACGCGTTGTCCCAGCCCTAATTGGAATACATTTAAAATGTTACAAAAGATTAATATTTGAAATGAAGGAAAGAAATGTATCACATTTTAAAATATTTAAAAGTTATTATTAAAATATTTTAATATCACGCTAATATTTTTACAGCATTTTCGATTAAATAAATACAGGCTTGATGGACATAAGTGACTTCATTCAAAAGCATCCGACCACAAACTCTTGAATGGTAATGTGTCTTTCACTCTCTGCAGTCAGACAGATGTTGACCAACATCTATAGTTTAACCGATATAATGTGCATTCCTTAAAATAGTAGCATACCTACAGAAACACCGGCAGTTACATTCCATCAACACCTGGTGTCAATCCAGGACATATGATCCGATCGATCAATGCACTATATATGTGATATACAATCCAGCAGTAATATGTAAACCAATCCTGAATCTCCAGGTACAGACTAATAGAATGAAGCGCTGCAGATTACCCATGACAGCCCTGAGCACAGCTTAACCCACCACAATAACCACGCACACAATAATGCTTTGTTAATGCAGGGAGGGGAACCCCACCAAAACAACAATACAAGTGCACACACAGCGTCACACGGCGATCACAACCATAACAGCCATGAGACTCACTCTGTCAGACATACACCTACACAAACAAAAAGTGTTTTAATGGTAAGCCTGCGTTATTAATTAAATAGAAGCCCCCTGAGGGAGAGGAGGGGGTGTGTGGATTGTGTGAATTAAATCGGCACAGATTCAATAACAGCATCAGAAGGCTGGATGGGCAGACAGAGAGAGAGAAAGGCAGAGAAGTAATGTCATGCTGTGTTGCCGTAGCGGACTCTTTCAGCATGTGGTATGATGCGATGCAACAAAACTCACATTATAATCAAGTGGATAGGGGAAAACTAGATCGCATTATTTTAAATGACACACTCTACACTGCAAGTAAGCAAAACAAAACTAGACTGCATCCATTATAAGTAGCGTTGTCTATACAGGTGAGGGTCGATTAAAATTAAAATAAATCACTAAAATCTAAAATCAATCCCTTTAAATGTCAAAAAATTTGGCATCATAATATTATAATGTACAATAAATAAACATATATATATATATATATATATATATATATGTATATGGTTGATACATGTCATGATTTTTTTTTATAATAATATTTTCAAGTCCCTGGCCCCTGTATATTTAGTATATATATATATATATATATATATATATCATTTTTTTTTCTGCAAGTTGTAAAATTTGCTAAAGACTACATTTACGAAGTTGTCAAAATGAGATTAAATTAGCATACATTCTTAAAAAAATCCAATAATAGATCATAGCAATGAAAAAAGTAGAAATACTTAACTTGTATAATATCCTAATAATAATGATTATTTACAACTTTTTATTTTTAAATATTTATTGTGTAACCCTAGTTTTGACAATGTACTCAAAACATGCAGAGCTTGCGTTTCCCAAAAGCATCTTAAGTCTCATTGTAGAGACCATTGTGACTCTACAACCAACAAATGCTGCATTCGATTAGTCTTGGTGGTAGGAAATTCAGAGCTCCATGTCGGGTGTTTCCAAATAGAATGGTGGAATGGTCATGAAATTCAAATTTCTTTCTTTGGAATTCAATCCGCCTCGCTCAAAGAATTTAAGATGGCTGCTCCCTATGTAAAAAGTAAGAGAAAACTAAAAATACTGTTCTGTAATATTCCTGTGCCATTATTGAGTCATACACTAATTACAGCTCAACCTCCACCTGTGAACATTGCTATAGTGTATGTGAGTATCTGCAGTTACAAAATATGGTGTACTGCTTGCTGTTTTTGCTAACACTGCTAATGCTAACATGAGTGAACTCCATTACATTTTTTTCTGACTTCTCTACTGGAACATGGTCCACTTGGTTGTGAGGAAAATTGAACGCAGCATTAGAATGTGGTGCTTCTGGAAAACCCAGCCCAGGTCAAATAGTAACACCCCCAAAACTGGTTCATTTAAACCATTAACTTAGATTTTACTTTAGATATTTAGATAGATTTTACAAGTCTGTTGACCAAATTCCTATTGAATTGATACAATGGACTAGGAGAGGTATTAAAAATTTAATATCTCTAGACGCAGTCACTCAGGATTTACATCCTGGTCAATAAAGTTCCTTAAATATATATATATATTTATATTTATATACCTTGTGAACAATTCTCACAGCATCTTTTAGACATCCTGCATGTATATGCCAAGTTTACGACTGCTGGAGGTTGGATAAAAGCTGAACAACTGCCATTGAGATGCATGGGAATGCTAACGGATAGGAATTACAGATGTTCTTGACACCGCTTGTATTGTGAAACTACAAATTATAATTAACAAGAGACCTTCACCACAAACACACATTCATGATGAATCAATGGCAGTGATGGAGTTTTGATGCTTTGTGTCGCACATTCACAGTATGGATGGTGTGGAACGGACGAAAAAGAGAAAGGGCAGAAAGGGATCCATGGGACCAGGTCTGTTTCTCCCACCCGTCTTTCTCCATTATACGTCAACCTCTTTTAAAGGGATGCTTTATTGATTTTCTTATGTGTGGAGCCACGGCTTACCAGGGGGGTTTTCTCTGTCTCTGTTTCCCTTTCTCAATCTCTCCGTCTGTTTTGCAGTGGTGCTATACAATCATAATAAAAAGAGAGTTTTTCTTTCTACAGCTGCCTTTTTTTTGTGTGTGAGAAGGAACTTTGCTTAATAGGCGCAAAAAAATAAGCTCCTAGAAAAACTGTTCCATGTGTGGTGGAGAGGTGAGAGAGAAAGAGAGTGAGAGTGAGAGCAAGGCAAAGGAAAAGTGAGCATCACGTGGAAAGGGTCCATTGCAAACACACAGGAGCACTCGGCATGAGTATCCAGGAGAAAACAGACTCACTGGAGGGAAAAGAGATGGACAGAGGAGCAGAAAGAGAAGGAGTGACTTGGGAGATTGATGCTGTATTTGCTGTCTTCTGGTTGGCCGTTATCTCTGTTTCTCAGGTCCAGTGTCTATGGTGCTCCCATGCTTTGCTCCTCTATCTTCCCTTCTCTCTTTCCTCTTCTGGAAAGAAATTCTTCCTCTTCCTCAATTTCCATTTAAAGTACTTTACCTACAATATTACCAAAGCATCAATATGAAAAAGAGGGAGGACAAATTTAAATAATAAAATAAAAACATAAGAAATATACAATATTAGAAAAACTAAACCAAACTAAAGAAAATCAAATTAAGAAAACAAGATTATATTACATGAATAAAGGAATAGTTCAATCCAAAATAAAAATTTGGATACATTTTTTTTTAAATAAAATTTACTTTACATACTATATTGCCATAGCTTTAATATGAAAAACGAAGAGAAAATGATATCTTATATTTTATAACAATAATAAATATGAATTATAACAACAAAAACATTAACATAATGACATTTTTTAAATAAGATTTTAGAGAAACAAAATAAAATAAATAAATAAAACATTCTAAATTATATTAAAATAAAACAAGACAGAATGAAATAACAAAGGAATAGTTTACCCCAAAATATAAATTGTCATTATTTACTAATTTTGATTGTCATTCCAAACAAAACGCATGGCTTTATAAAGAATATCCTGTCCACTCTTTTCCATAAAGTTATTTTGAGTGAGGACCAGCACCTGTCAAACTTCAAAATGACAAAAAGCACCATAAAAGTATCCTGTTCCATTGAAGAATAAAGTCACACAGGTCTGGAACAACATGAGAATGAATAAATAATGAAAGGTTTTGTTCATTTCTAGCTGAACTATTGCTTTAAAAATTCTCTACTGCACAGACGTAAATATGATGATCAAAGTGATTTCTGATGGTGCTAAGGCTTAAATAGGAATTTTGCAGATGCATTACTATTGTCCACCAGTAGCATTTGCATTTGATCTCTCTTTCCTTCCATTTTATATGAGCTCTCTGCTCTCTCTGTCTACATTAGTCTCTGTCTTTCTGAGTGACAGAGCTAGTGTAGCAGCATGTAAGAGGCGCAGCAGGAGGTGTGCAGCATGTAGCGAACAAGGGTTAAAGGTCGTCCAGCAGAAGATGGGGGAGGGTGAGGGGCTAAGCGTTCACACACACTGCCTCACCAGGGTCTCATGGTACAACAGCCTCACTATTGTTACTCCATCCTGTAGGTCTTGCACATCTGGGGGGATCTGCTTTGGGGATAAAGCTGTAGAAACGGGCACAGAAACCTGCCTTACACCAGAAGGCAGTGGTGTTGGGGTGGTCTGGGCCTGTGTGGGGAGGTTTATGCAGACGTATCTCCCAAGGGAAGGGGGGAGGGTTAAGGGAAGGGGGCCGAGCCCAGCTGTGGAGCCGTTTCCCTGGCTGTGTTTCTGCCCCAATGGCAACATACAGCCACTTTTATTGTTTGTGTGAAAGCTGGAGTGCTTGAATGTTTGTTCCTCTGGTGTTTCCTGCTGCTAATGGTTCAATCTTTAAGTCACACGGGAAGGCATTATGGGCGACACAATGCCAAAATGAGTTAGATTGCCACTTTTTCTGAAGAAATTTTGAGTGCCAAAATGTGCCATTTTTCAAATTAAAATTGTGACTGTTATAAAATTGGGGGAAAAAATCTAAGTTTGATGTGCTTAGCCAAAATCTTGTGATTTTATATAGGCATATACATATATATAAGAAACACTTAAAATTCCTTTTTGTTGATAAGTGCTTCTTCATGGGAAGATGGTTTGTGCATGTTGTGCTCCCAAATGCACATTAAAGCGATAATACTCAGAGCAGATGTAGAGATGGAGTTCATGTTGAGCAGCATTTACTGTGAATTGAGCCGCTCTGAGTCGCTGCAAACACCAGGAGATAATGATCTGCTCCTGTAAAACACAGTGTTGTACTTGAGTCTTAAACATGCAGCACATGTTTTTTATAATCACAAGACTTCGCTTTAATAATCGCACTATGCCATATCTCAGTTTTAGTTTTATTTTGATTAATCGTGCAGCCCTAATGTCTATATAAAACAAATGTGGTGGGACAAGTTACGCACTTAAGTTTAATTTTTAGGATTGCAGGTTTGTTTGAATCCTAAAATCACTAATAATACAAACCATAAAGGCTGAACACCTCTTAACTGCTTATCGATGCAGATGGGCTTTAAACATTGCAACGTTCACATTACAGCCCATGCTGAAATAAATGCCAAACACACCCTTAAACAGGCTTGAGATTTCACCGTTCCAACTCTATTGTGTGCAAAAATACACTTAAACAAATACATTTGGCATTTGAGGAGAAAAAACACACATTAATTTTGGGCAAAGGGAGATTTGAAGCACCCAAATCAGATGTGAGATCAGTAAACAACCTGAGCCTGAGATGCATTAGGGCAAACATCTGTTAGGAACGCACGAGTAGAAGAGAGCGAGAGACAGAAAAGAGCAGCAAGGGAGGAGAAAAGCTGCACTTGCTCAAAGCAAAAGCTCAGAACATGTGATTGCACTTCTAAATAAAATTTCTGTAAACACACTTTCAAAAAGGTCATTTGGAAATGGCTCACACAATAGGAAATTATTGACCGGCCATTTAAAGTAATTCAGCTCCTACCTGTGGCTGCCAAGCTTTGAATGGCGAAAAACAAAGATCTGACCCTAATTTTAGGATGGTCTAGACGAAAAGCCTTGCAAAAACAAATGCATGAAGTTGCACTCATACATATACAACAAATGCACAGCTTGAAAAAAATCACTGGCAGAGCCTGCGGGGAAGGACACTGAAATAGCAGATGGTCGATACTGGTCATTTGCTAGCAAACGAGAGGGCCTACGCTCTCCACCTTTCCTCTCTGTGAGGCCTCCATACACAGCTCGTAAAAGACACGAAAAATCGCCTGATGGATCCATCTCAGCACCAAAAAAAACGAGCTCCAGGGTGGAGGAAGCAAAACGAGGTCAGGGAATGCTACCCGAAAATGGATTTTGTGGCTTAGTAAGCTACACTGTATGTTTTAAAGAGATAGAACATGAAAAATTACAATTCTGCCATTGGAAATGAACTCTAATGCCATTCCAAACCTGTATGAATACAAAAAAAATAGTTTGAAGACTGTTTCTGTCTGGAAAATGGAAGTCAATGGGGTCCAAAACATCACTGGACCCCACTGACTTTCATTGGATGGACAAAAAATATTTTTCTGGTCTGCAGCTTAAAAATCATTATAAAATGTGTGTGTACATTAAAAACTTAAAAGTAAAATAAGTTAAAGTTCTAGTACTACAGTCATTAAAACTAAAACTGTAAAAAAAAAAGCGATATAAAAGATATACCTGTACTTTAAAAAGAAAAAAAAAGATAATAAATAGCTATAAATACTACAATAGAATATGAATATTACTAAAATAACACTGGCCTTTTGAAGAAAATACAGTAGGTTTTACAGGTTTGAGATTATATGAAAGAGTAAACAACAGAATTTTAACTTTTTGCTGAACTATCATTTTAAATGTGTTTTTTTTTCTGAAACTGTCAAGTCTGTATCACTTTCACAGCTCATTGTGGACATGTTTCTCCACCTCTGGCCCACAGCTGCGCACACACCATCAAGCACATATACACACACACACACACACACACAAGCAGCATCACATCATTCCAATTTGTGTAAACACACTGGGGGATGGTGGAAAAAAGCACTACCCTTAACACAAATGCACACAAGCTGCCCTTCCATCCAAACACACACACACACACACACACACACACACACACACACACACACACACACACACACACACACACACACACACACACACACACACACACACACAACACTCATGCAATCTCTTCTCTATTTGTAATGCAGCTCTTAAAACTCTTCCCCATCCCCTTATCTAAACATCACCCATGTCCATCCCCAGCCCTGCTGTTTTAACTCACCCGTCTCAGCAGACGAGCCATCCGCCTGGGTCCACTCCAGACCACGGACTCGCCTTGACTGCATGACCCCCCTCCACTTTTACACATCTCTCTCGAGACCCATACACTCTTGGAGTACCATTGCGCTCATTACTAATATAGGTGGAAGCCAGAAAACAGAGAGACTAACTAGAGGCAGAGAGGAAATGGCATATAGGAGAACACACTGATAGAGAATAATGAGGGTTCTAGTCGAAAGGTTCGCGGTCAATATGCACGGCCACCACACATCAACTCCTAGCAGAGAAAGAACGACAAATAACCCTTGTATGGGCTTGAATAGGGAACAAACTTTACATAAACCAGAGGACGGAAGGTGTTATACAAGGCCAGGCATCGCGTTCGCCAATTGATTTCTATTCATTTGGTGTAGAAGCGGTTCAGGGACACGCCACGTTGGTTAGCTGCATGTGCTAATTGTGTGACGGTTTCCGCAAAACCACACGATAACAAGACCCAAGGCCAGAACATTTGCTTTGTGATGTCAGGGATGTAATCCAATAATTCATTCATGTGATATGAGTTCTTGCAGGGGTTGATAGAGAGCGATCAGGATGGCTTAGAAAAGAGGATTTCGAATTCCTTACAGGTACTTCTGATTGCTCTGCGCACATGCTGTTGACATTATAATAAATTTTTGAACTGGGAATTATGAGAGCGGTTCCAATGATCCAATTAATATGAATGGTTTATACCTGGCATTTTAACATGAATGTATCTTTACAGTTGCATAAAAAGTCAAATTGTGGCTTGGATCTAGTCAAACAGCTTTGAAAGCTGAAGGATAGCACTCATTTTGGAATATAAATACTATAAAAGTGAACATGTGCAGCTGAAAAGACATATTTCTACTTGATTTGAGCCTTTAAATTCTTACATTTGAGTAACCGGGTTAATTCAGCTGCATATAATCATTTCTTTGAACTGAATCAAATGGGTTCATTTAGGTGTTATCCCATGAAGAACGTTTTTATATTAACTGACCTCACTTTAAAGAGTCTGATAACAAAATCTTTCAGATTTTTCAGACATTTCAGATTAAACACTGGATGATAAGACTACAAACAGCGCTCCCTGTCCTTGTGAATCCCTCATGTTAATGTACTAAGGCTTTAATGGGAATCTCCGTGAGTTTGTGTCTGAGTTTTAGGCACTATTGACTAAGGAAGGATGTGAGTCCATTGTGGTACAACAATGAGAAGATCTTCCCTCCAGGAGCCCAATTTGACTCTCAATGGGTTTGAGGAACATCTGGGCTGAAGGGGTGACAGTGTATGGGCCCCCAGCAAGCTATTCCCTGCCAATTGCATTTAATGCGGTAACACAGTCCAGGACAGGCTGGAAACAAACATGAATGGAGCACAATCATACAGTTACCGCTCTCTTCTGCCTCCACTGTTCATTAATGGACAATGACGAGAGCGTATGACAGCCCCACGTCACAATAATAAAGAGCTTTGTTAGAGGCTTCCAGTCTCCTCGATGCTTACAGACATTGCATGAATCACTATATTATAATGGACAATCGATTGTTTTTGGATGTGATGATACACACGTACCTCACTATTTCACACACACACACACACACACACACACACACACACACACACACACACACACACGCACACACACACACACAAGCTATACAATTCTATTCACACACATTGTTTTCAACCTGTATATACACTTTTTGTCATTTTAGGGTGACTTGGACCAATTATGAACCTCATAAGAGGTTTTACAATATATGATCACTCACAAAATCTGCAAACACACTTCACCTTAAAACTTTTTTAGGGATAGTTCACCCCAAAATTTATATTTTGTAAACATATACTCACCATTAATCCAAACCTCTACAAATGACTGGTCCATGCAGTAATAAATGCAAATGTAGATGTGAAGGTCCAATAAGAACACGAAATCACCACAAAACTATCACAAAAGTTGCCCTTTCAAAGTCTTCTGAAGAACACAATAGCTTTATTAGACCAATTGGACAAATTGTAAGCTTAAAAAGGTTCTTGCATCCATCCTAGTGCTCTTTGACAAGTACACAAGAGAACTAGCTATGACCTGTTCATGAACACATCATTTATATAAGTTTGACTCAGCTCACAAACTTGATCTAAATGAATTGTTAACAAACCAAACCAAACATCCAAGGTGCTATTAACAACTCAAGGGAGGGTAAGATCACTGAATAACAACTTAAATTTCTGTCTCAATCTTTCAGAAGTTTTAAGGTACTGTACAACTTTTATGAATATTTTACATCATGCTTTAGACTTGACACCTTCAGTCACTAATTTTTTGTCAATGCATGGAAAACCGTGTTCAAGACATTCTCCAAAATGTCTCCTTTTAAGTTCCACAGTGGAAAGTACGTTGTAAATGCTTGAAAAGACATGAAGGTGAGAAAATAATGACAGTGTTCTTTTTATTCTTCGGTTAACTGTTCCTTTAACCATTTCTCTTCCTGAATGAGCGCCCAGCCTATAAACACCAGTGTCCACTGCATGCTGTAATTATTGTAATCTCCAGTATGCAGTGCGCACTTATTCCATTATAGACGACCAGTCACAAGAAGGAAAAAACGGAAAACGCGCTCTGCTTGTGTCACAGCACAAAAACATCTGCTGCTGGTAAATCTCCAGCATGATTTAGTGATTCACATATAATTTAAACAGAATACGCTCATCACATAGTATCCTACCATCACTGTGATTTTTTTTTTCAGTCAATATTCCCTCAGAGAACCGTTTTATTGCCCCGTGAACGTGGCAGGAACGATATAATTGCTCTAAGAAAAAAGTGCTGATGTGCTTCAAATATATATATATATATATATATATATATATATATATATATATATATATATATATATATATATATATATATATATATATCCCATAACATATACAATACACCGTCAGCGTTATTCACTCAATCGAATCTGGCACATAAAGATTTAAGTGTCAAATTTGTTTGCACGTTGAGATGTGAGTCCAATTAATAGCGCACTGCGTTTGCGCCAAGTTAAATTAGCCAAAGTGACACAAACTGTCATTTACATTTATTCCAATCGTCTTAAATAAGGATTTTAAACTTATCTAAACAATATGGCAACAGTTGGAGCTCCGCCGACTGACTGACTGACGGTATCAAATATCCAACCCAATCGCTTTTACAATAAACAAAAATAAATAAATAAAAAATAAACACTTATTAGCCTATGTTACGCTGTGACGTCACTTCATAACAGAACATAACGCTGCAATATCAGAACACTGCAATAATCCAGTTGTATTTGTATCGGAGGCGTCAAACTTACCTCAGGCGAGTCAGTGCGTAACGCTCACGGGCTGACAGCGCGTCCAAAAACGCATGTAAACGCACACAGCGCTTGGTCTTATAAGAGCACCATTTCAACACAAAGACAAAAAATCCCACATTTTCCAAAGCAAGACTCAGCTCCTTGTGTTTTCTAGCATGCTTTCCTTCTTGACGGCTAGGAGCGAGCGAGCGAGCGGCGCGATGGTCGGTGTCGGTTTACGCAGCGGAACTCTCTCGTTCACTCCCTTTGTAAGTTCTAGAGAGGGAGGGTGTATTAAAGCCGTCCAGATTTACTTCTCCAAAGCGGTTCCCTTCCGTCTCAGCAACTTGAACCCCGCGCACCCTGTTAAAGTGAAGCTCTGTTAGAGAGACAAAGGTGCTCAGCTCCAGTACGCCACACACACTGCACTAGAGGATATACTGCCTCCTGATGGGTATCGGTAAAGCGATGAGGCGGACCGGTGGCTCACAAAAGCAGTTAAAACTGGTCCCCGCCCCAACCTACCCTGTCCTGTGTGGGAACGGGGCCGGAATATCATCATAATCAGACTGAGTGAAGCATTTGTCATTCTCTAATGGAATTCTGTGCTGTAGCCTACTGCATTATTTTGATGACTTTTTCTAACACTTTAAAGTGAGACACATTACCGAATGCATGTTTGTCACCATTCACACGGGTTGTTACATATACAATAAAGAAAAAAAAAATTAGGTACGCAACTTTTTTTTTTTGACAGAAAGAGAAATACAGTGTATATGTTTTTCATTTGAACTGAAAATGTAATGTTAAAATGCTACAGTAAAAAGTGGAGTGAACTGCGTGTTACCTTACCATTAAATACATTATATTCAATTTAACAGGATAATACATTTAAATTGACAATCAAACACTTTTGGAAGTAACAAGAGTGAATAATTTACATTTAAAATCTATAATATCTTCAATAAGTAAAATATTGTATGTGCTTCACATAATTATAATACATAACATTTTTGTTTCTTGTTTGCTATCAGTTGAAGTTCATGGTTTTATATATGTGAAATAAATGTTTTATGAAAAAATATAAAGTTATGAACTGAAAAATATAGGCATTAAATTGCTGACAGAGAGAGAGACAGACAGATGGATAGATTCATAATAACGATATTAATGATATTAATCATATTATATTTAAATAATTTCATTTTTGCCATCATTTGAAATATATGTGAAATAAATGGTTTATTAAGAAATATAAAGTAATGAATTAAAATTTACAGGCAGACAGATGTGTATGGGGTTATGATTAAAACATTAGGGTTGAAGCAGCAGGAAGTAAAACAACAACCCTCAGATAATCTTGAATATTCTAATTTCAGTAGATTTAATGGATTACGGCCTTCTCTTTATTTTAACATCTGTCTGTCTGCATCCTCAGCTTAAAACACTCTGTCACGATATATTTATTATTTAGAGATTAGCATCTTGTCTTTGCCAAAGCCGAAGGATTAACCTAAATTAAAAGAAAAGGTTATCTTAACCTTTTTGTGACACCTCTTTTTAAATAATTCTTTAAAAAAGCACATAACCTATATAACATATTATACTTCATCTTAAACCATATCGGTGGACCCTGCATGTAGGACAGTAAAGGGACTGCAGCAGATCTGAATGAGGAGGGGCCTTTCTAGAATGTTTAGAGCAACTTCAGTTGAGTACGGAGCCTTTCATACCTCTCAAACTAAACATGCAACTGCAGTTGTGACATTCAGTTATGGGCAGTGCTTCCTCTCATGTAATCATAATGAAAATCTTCATTATACTTCTGAGTGGCACAGGCTACTTAAATAAAAGCCGCTTGCCCCAGAGGCCCCTCAGCTTCAGGAATAAAAGCCTTGAGCGCAGTCATTGGGAACAGAGGAAGCATAGATATCATTTAGAATCTGTTTGGATGAGGATTTACTCTGGGAGGCGAATCGAATGGATAATGGACACTAGTCCACAGCAGGACCCAGGAGACCACATAGAGACGAATCTACAAAACCCTTCATATTGTAACAAAAACAATCTCCATCATGCCAAGCCATAGTGAAGCATGCGATTGCACATGCCATATGGAGCACTTTAAAGGTTAATTTGATGAAATAAGCAGGTTTTGATTTGTATTTCTTTATCAGCTGGGAATACTGAGTTTTTATGGAGATCAAACCTATCAGTAGTAGAGCCTATGATTTCTATGATGTGGAAAACAGACTAGCAGAATTTAGCTAATTTTGGATATCAATAGGGCTGTGCTTTTAATCAAATCGGGACATAGATTAGTCCCTGTAAATATTAAAGCACAAAAAAGTGCTATTGAAGCATGAAGTCCGCATGTTCTTAAAATAATTAAATTGTTAATGATTTAGGTCTTCATTTGATTGCCACCATTTTTTATAATAAATCTGAATTAAATCCTAAATCCAGAAATATTAAAAGACAACACAGAATTTCTGGAATTTCTTAGTTTCTTAGAATTGATAAGACATTCAAATTAATTAAATGTTAAAAACATGAAATTTGTTAAAATAATTCACAGGGTTTTAAAAATCTATGTTTAACTAATTGCTATTCATTTGTATACAATTCATGATTTCAGTCGATTAGAAATGATTTTTCATCTGACTGCTATTTTAATGCTGCACTTTTTTTAAAACTTATTAAATAAATAGCAATTATCAATACATATAGAAAGAAAGATACAGCCTTGTTGCTTGAATCACTTCAAATGATGTTTGTGCAAACCTGGAGGTTCTGCCCTTGTTGGAATATCTAGGGGTTAGAATTCTCAATTCAAATTAAGACATGAAAGAGGGTGAATCTTATTAATACATGCTGGACCTTGAGGATATGCTGCTTTTGAGTGAAACACCTTTCAGCACTCTACCAAAATGCAGTCGACTTGGTCTCTATTCACATTTCCTGTTTCAGCAAAGTTGCATTAGTCATGTGGAACAAGCACAGCTTGGAATATAGCACACAAGGCAGACAAATGTGGAAACTAGGCCAGGACAAAGAGGTAAGGTGTACACTCATTAGGATGAGGTAAAGAGGTCCAATCCCAAAAGCTTCAACTACAGATATATTACTACTGTTCATATGCTCTTATTTAGGGCCAAACCAAAGTGCTGAAAGCATGCACTGTCATGATATATAATACAGTATAGTATGACTACACAACTTTACTAACAAGGTTAGATTTGCTCTTTCTGTAGGTGAATGCTAAAAATGCATATGGAAATTCAGTTAATTCAAATCAAATTAAAATCCTGTCATCCTGTCCTGTCAGTGTATCTAATCAAGTGCTGTGTTCATTGCATCAGCTATATTTCAGTAAAAATATATATTTTCCCATTTCAAATAAGACTATTTAGACTCAAAAAACATATTATTCCTGACATCTAATAGAATTAGAACCATATAAATGTAAAAACATGTTTATAATAGTGTTTTTTTTAGTAATGTGCAGTTATATGAGGTAAAGTGGCTTAATATCAGTTACTTTTGACATATAATATAATATACATATACATATATATTTTTTTTTAATACCAAGAGATTTCATGTCGGCTTGAAGTAGTCTGTGAGTTAAGGAAAATTATAAATATAATATAATATAATATAATATAATATAATATAATATAATATAATATAATATAATATAATATAATATAATATAATATAATATAATATAATATAATATAATATAATATAATATAATATAATATAATATACATTTGTTCTACGCACTGGATTTTTAAAAATATGAGGCTTATTATAGGCTTATACATTTTTTATAAATAAAACCATTTTAAATTTAGAATATGAACCTCATTTTTTGGGGGGGGGGGCATAATATTAAAAGAAATGAATTATCATCTATTGGCATCTACCAAATATGCCATATGGCTGCATTCATCAAATGCATCACCATCGTTTATCATAGCTGCATTTTACCATATATTTTACTTTAAGTTTTAATTTCGTCCAAACAGCTAAATAAATCTAGAGCGACCAGCATTTCCATAGCGGCCTGACTCTCAGGAGTGATATGGATAGCCTAGCCATGTCTGTCGTCTAACTCTATTTACCTGCAGCAGAAAAAGAAACGCTGCCAGGTTCAGCTACAGTTCAGGGAGAGGGCCAACACGCTCAGTTCTGGATGACAGGCCTGGAATTGACTTGCACTAGTGCACAGCAGGAAGATGATAGCAGAGCTATTGCAAGCCTTGCTATAAGCCAATCTAGAGCAATTAAATGAAAACAATGAGAAAATAACAAGCCAGCTTCAATATATAGTTGGCGGTAAAAATGCTCAGCGCTGCAGAATTAGATGGAAATGGAGATAAACAAGAAGATCAAGCACAGCGTAGCACTGAAGGACATAAGGAACCTAAATCGTATCGTGGCTTTAATATGTTACCATTGAAAAGTTGCTGCAGATTTTTGGTGTCTTACTGATGCAGAGAGACACTTTCAAAGGGAATGAATGCTGTTGAGAACTTGTTTTAGTCGTCGGGTTTAGGTAAACAGCGAGTATCTGGCACAGCATGTAGAGGCCTAATTAAGCCCTGCTTATTCACACAACTCTGTGGCCAATGCTGAAATCACCAAGCCAATCATTTCGTATGCAAAGCATTTAAGAAAGAGCGTGTTTCAAAGAGAATTTTACTATCACTAATGCATCATCTGAAAGCCGGGAGGTTTCACAGGATATGGATGCATTGGACAGCTGTGGTAATTCCTTCTGCCTAGCACTAAACCTACTGCCAAAGCGCTGATGAATTCATTGAATGCTTGAATAAGTTCTGATATGAAAGGAACCGCCTGAGATGTTCTGGCAACTTTTCATCCAAAAACTAGCTCAGATCTTTCGGTTTACGTGGAACCCTGCCCAACTTTTGAAGATTCATGCACAAAGTGCACTGGCACCATGTCGTCCATAATCTCAGGACGAAAAGTGCTGTGAGGGCTTTCCAAGAAAGACAAATGGCGCTAGTTCCTTTCATATCCCATCTAAAGATACGGCCATCCAGAAGGGTAATTTAAAATGAAGCACGATAGCATCTTTGCTAAAGGCGGCGTGGTATTCTCAGAACAAGAGAGTTCATATAACCTCAAACACTTTCAATGAATGACTGGACAGAAGGGAGAGGATGGATTCTGTTTCACAAAACAGCTTGTTTTTATTTGATTTAACACCTTAAAAACACCTAAAAAAATCACTGAATGCTGAAGCTAAGGGCCAATATACCATGACAGCATGTTAAAACATCCAATATGCATTTTTCTTTTATTCTCCTCCTCTTTATCTTTCCCTCTCAGTTGATAGTTGTGCACTGCGATGCTAGGAGTGCAGAAAAAATTACTTGATGGATTGCAAAGCATCTACAGTCGCCAGCCAACAGCATCTAATCATGTCCGAGCTACGCGACCCTTTAATGAGGTCCTTGGATCAAATAAGGACAAACTACTCAATCTTAGCTCTTAAAGGTGAAATGACTCATTCTTTGGAACATGACTTAGCAAAGAGAACTGCGAAAATAGTGACAGGCTCATTTCCCACCATCTACCATTGGCCGGTCCAACATGCTGTCCCATCTCAAACTTGTGCTAATAACGTCAGGATGCTAAAACAAACAGATCAATATTTTGATAGTGCCTCAGTGTTTACTCTTTATTGCTTATACTTGTCACTGCATATTAGGCTGGGATAGGACAAAGTATTTTAATATCCAGAACGCACATCAGCTAGTCGATCAGACAGCAATAACATCAGTGAGCAGACTACTAAAGAACAAAATATAACATTTAGTGAGGTCGATTTTAAAAGTAATTTTAAAACAACACTTAAAGGGTGATCTGTGTTAGTTTAGATTTACCTTGAAGTGACATATGTTAACAAGACGAGTGTAACCTAACTAATTTTGTGGGTTTATCTGAGCCATTTTTTTGCTTCGACAAATTGTCTTATGTGACCGTCCTGATCTGGTTCCCTTCTCTCCCCTCTCTCATTTCCTTCTCAAAAATATAAACACTACCGGTCAAAAGTTTGGGATTAGTAAGACTTGTAATGTTAAGTCTAATCACGGCTGCATTTATTTGAAAAAAAAAAAAAAAAAAGTGTAATCTTGCTGTTATGGTCATGATCTGTTTTGGTTTAGTTTTCTGTGATTCTCTTTCTCCTGCCATGTTTGTTTCTATGTTTTTTTTTCTATTAATTTGCTCATTAGTCATTATTAATTAACTCCCTCCACCTGTTTCCCCTCGTCAGTTGCCTTATTTAAAGTCTTCTTCCGGTTTGGTTTTGGTCTGTTCTCGTTGATGTTTATTATGTGGATTTATTACCCTGACTCCTGGATGGTCTTATTAAAATACCTTTTTTGTTGATCTCCTTTTTTTTCAGGATTTTTTGAATAAAAAGTTAAAAACAGCATTTCTTAAAAAAAAAAGAAAAAAATTCTAACAATATAAGTCTTTGCTATCACTTCTTAATAATTCAACACCTCATTACTGAATAAAAGTTATATATATTTTCTTTTTGAAAAAGAAATAAACATTCACTGACCCCAAACTTTTGAACTGTAGTGTTTATTGTTAATAAAGATTTATATTTTAAATAAATGCTCTTCTTTATAACTTTTTATTCATCAAAGAATCCTGAAAAAAAAGCAGCGCAACAGTTTCCAGCACTGATAATAAATCAGCATATTAGAATGATTTCTGAAAGAGTGGAGTATTGATGCTGAAAATTGAGCTTTGCATCACATGAATAAATTCGATTTTAATGTATATTAAAATAGAAAAAAGTTATTTTACATCATAATATTTCACAATATAATTTTCCCCCCTGTATTTTTGATCAAATAAATGCAGCCTTGATGAGCATAAGAAACTCCTTTAAAAAACATGTATATGTATATATATATATATATACAGTATAGTGTGTGTGTGTGTGTGTGTGTGTATATATATATACTGTATATATATATACTGTACTAACAATGAACAATATACTGTACATTTACAGCATTTATTAATCTGTTAATATTAGTCAAAAAAATGTTCATGTTACTTCACAGTACATTAAATACTGTTAATAGATACAACTTTAAATTTTAATAATGTATTCGTAAGTTCTGAACTTAATAGATTAATAAATGTTTTATAAAAATTGTTCATGTTAACTAACATAGTAAATGTTAACAAATGAAACCTTATCGTAGGTGTTACAGATTTTTAAAATGTTTTTGAAAGAAGTCACCAATACTCACCAAGGCAGCATTTATATAACCAAAAAATACAGTAAAAACAATGATGTTTTTATTTTTATTTTTTAGGATTCTTATTTAGAAGTATAGAATTTATTTGAAATGTACATCTTTTGTAATTTCATTCTTTACAGTCACATTTGATCAGTTTAATGCATCCTTGCTGAATAAAAGTATTAATTTCTTTTTAAATATCTTGGTGACCCCAAACTCTAAGAAAACTGCTTGACTTAAAAGTGACACAAAATGCAGAATTCCATAATAAAATGCATTTACACTTTTCTTATCTTCATAAAAGAAAGATAAAAGCCATGTGTATTTCTTCAACAACAATGTATAGTCAGCATTTTATGGACTGTATATACATTTTGGTTTCAAAATGTACATTCTGTGGTGAACACAGTACTGACTTTACATTGTCGTTGACAAACTCCAATTGGCTTTTGCATTTCTGTGTACAAAATGCATTAAAAGGCATACTATCATAAGACATCACAATTCATGTCAGTCCACAAAATTAGTCAGGTTACACCTGGCACCCCATAGTTTTTAGTCCTATTTTAGAACGTCTGAAAGGATGAACCTCGGCTGGTTTAGTAATGGTTTTGTGTGAGAGATCTAACAGATCTAGCTTAACCTCTCTCCTGTCATCTTGACATACAGCACCTGTGAATAGGTCATCTGACACAGGAGACACCCTGGATGAATCTTTGAAGAGATGTAACAAGGAGATAAATAAAAGGTTTATTTATTTATTTAGTTTGTTCCTTCCTGCCCTTTCTCATTAACCCTGCGAGACATCTTGATGAATGGCTTGGTAGTGTTTCACAGGTGTCCAATTTACTCTCTGTTTTTGCAGCAGCATTTTGAAGTGTCATTTTGGATTAGTTCATCACTCATTCATGCACCAAAACACCAGACTCGCACTCCATCAGTGCTCGCAATTAATAAAACACAAGAGAAACGTTCAATCTACGGCACGCTTAGAATATACAATTAACAGTTATAGCGTCGTCAATGAACCATGTAAGAAGTTATGAGCAGCGAGATGAAATTGTGAAGTTTGGAGTTGTGTACAGATAGATCTTCACGCTCGTCTGAGAGTTTTTATCGCTACATTGGCTGTCTGACAGGAACCCAGGTCTCCCAAAATGACGAGCTGTCACTTGGCATTACATAACCGGTTGAAGTGTAGTGATTTTCTCATGCGGGTACGCAGGAAGGGGCCTGATATATTTGAGACGTGGGTGGTATTTTTCAATATTGGCAGAAAGTACCGAAACTCATTAACATCTGAGAAAGGCATTAAAAGATGTCGGAAGGAGATGAGTTACACACTTCTCTGTGGCTATAGCAGGAAATTACATGCTGGCGCTACACGGTTTCTTGTGAGTGGCACATCCATTGGATGCTTTTTTTTAATATATAAAAAAAAGAGGACTTTTTCACTTTAAAGCCACATTCGCAAACCAAATCTTTTTAATAAACTTACAAATGCACAGCTGGTTGGCTGCTTCGGGACGATTCAGAGAAGAAAGGATAGAATTAATAGGCTCAAAGGGGAAGAATGTGTTTAGAATTCATTTGCACAATTACAAATTGATGAGAGCATTTTAATTCCATCTGATAATGTTTAATTAGATTTGAATATGCAAGGATGCTGTTAAATATTGTACAAGGATGCAGTCAGTCATTCCCAGATAAAAACATAAATCCGCAGCATGTGTGCCATTTCTCATTCTTTGGAACAGCTCGGATGGAGTCGCTTGGGATGGATTATTCGCTCATCACAGAAAATGAGGAGACGTATCACAGATTCGCAACCGATAATTTATGTTTTCGACAACAACCAAAGCCAACCCTGCTAAAGTCACATCACTGCGTTGTACTATGCAAATGTCTTGTGGGACGTAACTAGGAAAGTTGTGAGCACATTTGGACTGTGTTTGAGACTTATTGGGTTGAATCCCCTCTGGCTGCTCCATTGTGCAGCACAGTGAAAAGTGCTGAGGGAGGCATGTTGGGCACACTCAGGGGACTATACCGTCTCTCTGTTCCTCCCTAGCCAGCCTGTCTCTTGCTGTCTGCTTACTTTAATGAGTGCACACATACACACACACACACACGAACAGTTGCCTCACATAACAGAGCACTCTGATGATAACACAATCCATTAGAATTCAGCTAAGCCCATAAGTCCTATTAGAACTTCAATGGAAGTTCAAAGAGGAAATGTGGTTATTCCAGGACTCTTCACATGTTCCGAGATAGAGGGGACCCTTGATGTCAGACCAGATGAAATTTCACCTGTGAGCCTGGGTAGTAATGTTAAAGGAAATTAAAATGTAAATGTAAACGCAGTCGTCAATTACTCACTTGTGTGATGATATTTCTTCAGTAATACATAAAATGAAAAATTTCTGAACAATAAATAGCCAATCGTTTCAACATAAATGAACATGGATGAGGACTGGGGCTGAGTTCCAAAAGGAGCACCATAAAAGTAGTTCATGTGACTTACTAAACTATAAGTCTTCTGAAGTCATACAATAGTTTTGTTTAATGAACAGACTGAAATAAATGTTTTTCTTGTCCATGAATCGTTTAATCAGTTGATCCAGTTCACAAACTGGTTTGAATGATGCATTCACCAATCCAAATAGTCTTGATCAACTCTGTGCCGGTTCAACCAGTTTAAGAAATTGGCTGCATCCAAAATCATATGCTCTCTAAGTAGGTCCTTCTTAATTGAAGAAGTAATTTCAATTGTAAAAACGTATGTTCTATATAGTATGAATTTGTGTCAAGTGAGTAAAAAGTGGATGCACACTTCAGGATCTTTTAGGAATTAGGTTATATACTGAATACTCTCATTCCAACATACTACACTTTACTATAATTACGGAGGCATGCAATTTCAAATGGAATCATCGTTCTCTGGAGTTGGGTCTTTTCAGGGAATCAGTTGATCCAGTTCTGAATTATTTATTTGTAATTTCTTAAGTTCAGTTTCTTATGTTCAGCTCATTGATTCAATGATCAGGTCAGAGCTATTAACACCTTAATGAAAGGATAGAGTAAGTGGCATGTTAAATTTCAGTTTGTTCATTATACATGGCTTGAGAATGCTCTGAATATAGTGCACAAGTCATAACAACAGCTTTTATGATACTTTTGCATTGAAAAAGTAGCTTGAAAGCTCCATGCATCACTCATTATAATTGAATGGAAATGAGCGACTAGCATATTATTGATAATTTCTGCTATCGTGTTCAGATCAGAGAGAAAGTCATACAAGTTTTGAACAACATAAGGGTGATGATAGAATGTAAATTTTTGGTTGTATACAGTACGTCTTTTTTTTTTTTTGAGCAGATCAAACGCTGGCCTGAGCAGACATCCAAATTATGCTAAAGCTGACACTTTGCCTCTGGTCTCCACAGAGGTCTGGCTTCATTGCACATAGCTTAATAACTAGACTGATATGAACCAATTACTCTTGTCTCTAAAGTTAGATATGAGAAATGCATATATTGTGTAGGTGCAAAAGCCCAAGCATCTGACATTTTTTCCAGAACTTTTTAGAGATGATAAAACAAACTCTTTTGATTTGCAGAAATGGAGGTGCAAATTTAGAAGTGGGCTTTATAAATAGCTTTTCTTCAGCTTTGATGTTTTACAGTACATATGAGGATTATATACTGTACAGTATATTGCTGGTCTGAGATATTAAAAACACTATTTTTGTACAATCACCTGGCAACAAGCACTTTGAACAATTGCCACCCCACACACTGTTCTGAATCAGCTAATTTAATCAAAATCACGGTGCACTCTCATAATGCATCTGCTTTAATGTGATTTAATCAATTACCCGCCTTATATCTGTTGCCCCAGACACACTTGTGGCTTTTAAGGCAACTGATATCATGTGATCAGAGCAAACATAATGCAAGCAAATGTGCTTAAAGGATGCCAGCAGATGCCAGCCCTTCACATGGCACCAGCTGTTCAAAACATGCATGGCACTTGTGTTGTTGTAGCCCTGGCCTTTGATAACCCAACCAAGATTGTCAATGCCCACCATTGCCCTTTCATATCAATACCACTCTGTTCTGCTGTGCATTCAGGGTCTGCTGGAGTCCATAGGCATGCACATAGTCCTAAAGGGCAAATTACTCATTTCTTGAAAGTTCAGCCAGTATTCATCTGTCTGTTAAATACCCATTGCATGGCCTGAGAGTCATTTCTGACCTCCGCTACTGCCAAACATCATTCAGGGAGGCGATGGTTTCGGAGTGAATATTTCATTTAATCTGAGGAGAGAAGCAAACAGTTATTTTAATTTCATCATGTGGGGTTCTTCTTAAAGATTAATTTTCATTTTATTAATCCTCCCACATGTGCTTTTTAGTTTCAGATTTGTGTGGTCTTCAAACTCTGTTGGAATTAAAAGCGTAATTGATATTCACATGGCACAATGGACCTCTGTCTTCAATAGCAGCAAGAATTTTTGCAATACACCTCACTGGTTAACCTTTGGATTAGAACCTGTTGGCTTTTAGGGCATTTTGAGTGCTTGTAAGATTTTGCCAGACAATTTCCTTGGATCAACTTTTTTTTTGGTTTCTCAGGAACAGCATTCCTATCAAACCAATACTAAAAAGTTATTATTTATGGCTAATAAAAGTGATACCCAAGACCCTAACCTTAACCATTAACTAACCATAAATTAAACGGGAACAACAAGTTATTACAAATGTTGTCTAAGAACTCAAGTTTAACTTTAACCCTAAAATCTGATTGGTTGATCGATCCAAGAAAACAAGAGTATAATTAATGATTTATAATTTATACTGATGGTCCCAAAAAGTAGTAAGCGGGCAATATTAAGAAATAAAGTATTAGTAAATACATAATAAAAATGGTTATATGAGAATTATTATATTTGTATAATAATACATATATAACATTAATATTACATGAAATATGAATTATACAACAACAACAACAATAATAACAATAATAATAACTACCCCTAAATGTAGAATAATTTATTAGATTGTTCAAATGTCGTTCAAGCACCATTTCAATCCTAAAATCTCATTGGCTGATCCAAGAAAATAAGTAAATAATAATATAGTCATTTAGTTATATTTTATGTTATATCATGCCATTATTTAATATGATAAATTTCAATAAATTAATGAGTTAAATTTATGACATAAAAAAATGGAGAAAGCAAGCTAAATGAAAAAATAAGGTATTAATAAATAAAATGTAATCTGAATATTATAAGTGTATTAATATATTAAAGGTCCCGTTTTTCGTGCTTTTTTGAAGCTTTGATTGTGTTTACAGTGTGCAATATAACGTGTTAATGTTTCTCGTGTAAAAAAACACAGTATTTTTCACTCAATTCACCTATCTGTATACCGTTGTTTTCACTGTCATAAAAACGGGCTGATGACTTCCTTGTTATATAAAGTCCCTCCTTCAGAAATACGTAACGAGTTCTGATTGTGCCAGCGGTTCCTGTGTTGTGATTCGACAGCAGCTGAGTGCGCGCTGCCCTCCTGGAAATGCGATTGGGCTAATTTTGGAGTAGTTCTGAGAAGCAAGTGGGCAGGAGCATGTGCTGGAGATGTACTTATAATCACAGGAGCGTTTTTACTGACGAGATACGCATGAAAATTGCATTCGATTTTTTTGCACAGTCCTAACATCTAGTTAACAAAGCTAAACAGCGTTGCTCTTTGTGTAATAAGTTACAGAAACTGTTAAACGCAGCAACTTAAATAATAAAATACACTTACCAGTTGTGGTCCATAAACAACGCCTTCTCCAGACAAAGAGGGAACTGCTCCATCTTTTAAGAATAATCTTTGTGCGAATCCGGCATTAAACTGATTGAGATTGAGGAAGCTGTCCTCAGCAAAATGTGCTGCACATAGTTTTACATGTGGATTATAATTTTCGGGAACCGAGTTAAACATAAATTGTAACCATTAGTCTCCAAGTACAGCGTCCCTGGGAAGGCCAAACAAAGATGATTGGACTCCGAGATGAAACTAACAGCGTTTCGTCGACATGGTGACAAACACAAATGCAGCTCTTCCTGTTCTCCGTCGGAGCGCAACAAGGCCACGCCCCCTTTGTGTATTCCTGTGGGCGGAGGTTAGTCAAAAGAGGTTATAGTGACGTCATTGCTGCAGGAACTAGAGGGATGTAGTCCAAACGGGTCGTTCGTAGTAGGCTAATTCTGTTAAATAAAATATCTCGCTTGGCATTGAACGTTGAGCTTTAAAATTTTACAGATATTATTTATACTCTAACAACAACATTACACACTAACTAAAGTTTAAAACATGGGATCACGAAGAATGGGACCTTTAATAATGAATACATTATTAATATATTAAACAATATCCGTTGTGTAAAATAAAAGAAAATAAGCATTGATTTTGCTTAAAATTAGAAGAAAATAATAGATTGATAAATTAATGGATTCATTGATCCATACTAATGTTCAAGTACCAACCCAACCCTATCCCTAAAACCTGACTGGTTGATCTATGGATGTTGAATCTTTTCTGGGCTAAATCACAACACAGTTTGTCAGATAATTTTTTTATAAGAGGAAAAAATGGGAACAGAAATTCCAGATCACCAGCAGGTCATAAAGACCCCCCACTCATATATTCAAAAAAACGTCTCTCCTGATTGAAAACACACACACACGCAAACGTGCCCTCTCAGATGCCATGTACTGTGTACATTTCACAACCACAACCACTTTTCCAGTAGGATGTGTGTCTGGCAGTCAGAAACAGACAGTACAGTATCACTGAGTACAGTTCAGCTTTTGTGTGAACATGAATTGTGCATTTATGACTACAGATCGCACACCCCTCACTACTTTTTATTATTACAAAAATCATCATGTACGATGGCAACGGCTGCTGACTTTACAAGCCTCCCCTTGTAATACTCTAATAATAAAGTTTTGCGTACCTCGAAGGAGCAATTTCCTAGAGCGTCAATGAGCGTCTTTCTACCAGGAGGGAATTAAAGAAGCCCACAGGAATATTTCCTGTTTTCTACAGTTTTTCCAATGCCGCTGACTTCATATTTCATGTGCTTTGGCCGATTTAAAGGCCTCTCACAGATTATACCTACTGATCAAAAATTCATCACAGTGGGAGAGAGCTGCAGTCGGACTGTTTGTTCTGTGGCAAATTCGTCCTGTTACGATTGGTGAAAAAGGAAATACAAATGCTAAATCTGCCGAAAGAAAGAAAGAGAAAATGAAAAGCGTTTGTTCTTTGAGTTAGAACAAACAGCCAGTTCTGGAAACCGAACCGTAACAAGCTGTTTCGTGACTGTCTGAAATTTGGGGTCCTGATGGAAAGAGTGGGGGATGGTTGGATGGTAGGGGGTTATGTGGCACTGCTGCGTCAGCATGTGTGCAGTAATGTGATAGCAGGACTCCGCCACACAAAGAAAACACGCCTGTTTGAACACTCCCATCTCTGGTCCCTGGGGGGCTCTGTAGTAATTACCACTCTAAACCTGCCCTAAACCGGGCCCTGTATACAGAGGTGAAGGGAGCATGCTGGCAAAGTTTTTTGCCGTATTCACTGCAGCTGGGCCACGCTGAAATAATTCAGCTTCACTCCAGATGTGTTTTAACTGGCAGTGCCCCTCATGTTTTGAGGAAGCTGGCCCTCAGCCGTACACTACAAGACTGGAGATACTTTCATCCTACTTTACATTATAAAATGTGGCAAAAAGTCAATAAAATATTAGCTTTGTTTTCATACCATTGAAATTAAGCCTAGAACTGGTCTGGGTCAGAGGGCATAAACTTTTTACAATTATTTTTCTCTGTTAAGTGGAAACGAAATCCCAGAAATAACAGTAGGCAAATGGAGGAAACATAAAATACAAAATAAAATAATGTAAACTAAGAAAGCAGCTATACAAAACAACAACAACAACAACAAAAAACAACAACAACATAATAATAATAATAATAATAATAATAATAATAATAATATATATATATATATATATATATATATATATTTATTTATTTATTACATCTTGTGAAAAGGTGCATAATAGGTCCCCTTTAAACCACAAATTGAACAAAAATGAAGGAATTATGAGAAGACACGCTAGTTAAACATGTAAGGATAAACTAAAGATGTAAAGTGATAATTAACATGAACGTAAATTGCGTAAACAAAGGCAAAGTTCAGATGTAATTCTGGTCTCATGCCCCAGTAAAGGCTCATATGTCACAAACACACAACTAAACTAACTGTTTTCATCCACAGGGGAAAGAGGGAGGCGTGCTATCTAATCTTTTCCATATGGGACAGATTCAGTGTACATGTGACATATCGCAGGTCACATGACTTCACAAGAAGTGCTTTTCTTCTGCTCAATGGAAAAACAAGAAAACAAGGACCAATCAGATCTGAGGCACCTCACGTTATCGCTTCAAACTAGTGCTGTTCTTTTACTTCAAACAGTCATGCTCTGTTTTTCAATAAAAATGTGTGAAGATAAATGTGTGAACAGGTGTCTTTGTGTGAGTCCTGGGTGTCAAATCTGGAACTTTATAATACCGCTGCTTCAAGCCAGTTGCGATGAACCCCTTAAGTAAAGAAAACACTAAATGTATAATTGAGTCACAATTATAACTGAGGGATTTTTTACCTTAAAGGAACAGTCTACCCAAAAATGAAAATTCTGTAATCATTTACTCACCCTCATTTTATTCCAAACCTGCAATACTCTTTTTTCTTTTCTTTCTATGGAACACAAAAGAAAGAATTTTTAAGAATGCTTTCAAATAAAAAAAAAAATTGGTTCTCACTGACTTCAATTACAACCCGAATTCCGGAAAAGTTGGGACGTTTTTTAAATTTTAATAAAATGAAAACTAAAAGACTTTCAAATCACATGAGCCAATATTTTATTCACAATAGAACATAGATAACATAGCAAATGTTTAAACTGAGAAAGTTTACAATTTTATGCACAAAATGAGCTCATTTCTATTTTGATTTCTGCTACAGGTCTCAAAATAGTTGGGACGGGGCATGTTTACCATGGTGTAGCATCTCCTTTTCTTTTCAAAACAGTTTGAAGACGTCTGGGCATTGAGGCTATGAGTTGCTGGAGTTTTGCTGTTGGAATTTGGTCCCATTCTTGCCTTATATAGATTTCCAGCTGCTGAAGAGTTCGTGGTCGTCTTTGACGTATTTTTCGTTTAATGATGCGCCAAATGTTCTCTATAGGTGAAAGATCTGGACTGCAGGCAGGCCAGGTTAGCACCCGGACTCTTCTACGACGAAGCCATGCTGTTGTTATAGCTGCAGTATGTGGTTTTGCATTGTCCTGCTGAAATAAACAAGGCCTTCCCTGAAATAGACGTTGTTTGGAGGGAAGCATATGTTGCTCTAAAACCTTTATATACCTTTCAGCATTCACAGAGCCTTCCAAAACATGCAAGCTGCCCATACCTTATGCACCCCCATACCATCAGAGATGCTGGCTTTTGAACTGAACGCTGATAACATGCTGGAAGGTCTCCCTCCTCTTTAGCCCGGAGGACACGGCGTCCGTGATTTCCAACAAGAATGTCAAATTTGGACTCGTCTGACCATAAAACACTATTCCACTTTGAAATAGTCCATTTTAAATGAGCCTTGGCCCACAGGACACGACGGCGCTTCTGGACCATGTTCACATATGGCTTCCTTTTTGCATGATAGAGCTTTAGTTGGCATCTGCTGATGGCACGGCGGATTGTGTTTACCGACAGTGGTTTCTGAAAGTATTCCTGGGCCCATTTAGTAATGTCATTGACACAATCATGCCGATGAGTGATGCAGTGTCGTCTGAGAGCCCGAAGACCACGGGCATCCAATAAAGGTCTCCGGCCTTGTCCCTTACGCACAGAGATTTCTCCAGTTTCTCTGAATCTTTTGATGATGTTATGCACTGTAGATGATGATATTTGCAAAGCCTTTGCAATTTGACGTTGAGGAACATCGTTTTTAAAGTTTTCCACAATTTTTTTACGCAGTCTTTCACAGATTGGAGAGCCTCTGCCCATCTTTACTTCTGAGAGACTCTGCTTCTCTAAGACAAAGCTTTTATAGCTAATCATGTTACAGACCTGATATCAATTAACTTAATTAATCACTAGATGTTCTCCCAGCTGAATCTTTTCAAAACTGCTTGCTTTTTTAGCCATTTGTTGCCCCCGTGCCAACTTTTTTGAGACCTGTAGCAGGCATTAAATTTTAATGAGCTAATTAAGTGGATAAAAGTGTAAAATTTCTCAGTTTAAACATTTGCTACGTTATCTATGTTCTATTGTGAATAAAATATTGGCTCATGTGATTTGAAATTCCTTTAGTTTTCATTTTATTAAAATTTAAAAAAACGTCCCAACTTTTCCGGAATTCGGGTTGTACATGGACAAAACCACAGTGGAAGTCAATGGGAAATGAAACACTTTGGCAACCAAGATTCTTCAAAATATTTTCTTTTGAGGTCCACTGAAGAAGATTACAGGTTTGGAACGACATGATGGTAAGTAAATAAAATAATTTTCATTTGGGGGACAGGATTTTCATGAATTTATTACAAATACAGCTTTTCGCCTCACAAGACGTTAATTGATGGAATGGAGTCGTTTAAAATACTTGTGAATTATTGTGATGTTTTTATCAACTGTCTGGACTCTCATTCTGATGGCACCCATTCACTGCAGAGGATTCACTGGTGAGCAAGAGATGTTATGTTAAATTTCTCCATATCTGTTTTGATGAAGGAAATCTCATCTGTATTTTGAATGTCATGAGGGTAACTCAGTTTTCAGCAAATTTTCATTTGTGGGTGAACTATTCCATTAAAGGGATAGTGTACCCAAAAATGACAATTCTGTCACTAGTTACAGTACTCACCTCACTGAGTTTCAAAATAAATAAAATGAATGAATGACTAAAAGCACTTTATATTAGTTGTGCATAGCCTAACTGATGTTACAACTGACATGTCTGTGTACCCTCTCATTGTGCTCGAACTTTTCTCACTATTTTTTAAAACGAAGTGACAGTGATGGCCAGGAGGAAGAGCACATGTTCAAAAGTGCTTTTAGAGAGACGTGATGGTGCAAAAAAAGTGGTTTCAGAATACTGAGGCAAAAGCACAGAGTTTAAGAAAAAGTGTAAGGAAGAGAGAGAGCAGGAGAGAGAGAGAGAGAGAGAGAGAGAGACTGCTGTGCTGGCTGCTGGTCTGCAGGCACTGCAGAGGAAGAAACACTGGGCTAATTGTTGCAATCCTGCAGCAGCAGACTTGTGACTGAGGCTTAACTGTTTTCATTTGGACTGAGCACATCTGGGCCTGGCAGCTCTCTGAAACATCATGGCTCTATGCTAGCAATCGTCCAAAACAACAAACTTAGACGAGAATCACTGACATTTGTTATCTAATAGCTCGTAGATGACTTTAGGGTGATTTGGGGTTTATGCATGTTCTATTTTCATTTTCCCTCTCATGCCCTCTTTCTTAATAAGGTTGTTGTTGTTCTTAAGATCATGTGAAAACTCGTATGACCGGTTGCTGGACGTCTGTGATGTGAGCCTGGAAAATGTGTATGCGTGTGCTTTTCTGTAAGAGAGAGAGACATTGTATTATGTTAAACACTTTATACATTTTATTTATAGAATATTATAAGTTGTTTTCTTTTTTGAATTTACAGAATTTACAGAATCACAAAAAAACAAAAAAAAAAAACCAAAATGCTAGGCAAACTTAAAGGCTACAGTATGTTATAATTAGCAAACATCTATAGTACTAGTACTTCTTTTCCATTGAGTAATGTATACTGTTCATGCATTCTGTGAATTGGAATTTGAAACTTCACTTTGCCATGCATTAAGACATCTTTACAGAAACGAGCATTAAAACCCAGTGTAAACACTAATTTCTGTTAGAATTGAATGCACGTTGAGTTAAATATGCAACATAATTAAGTCAACAACAATGTGGGATGTAACTGCATAATGAAGCAAAACGTATTCAATGTAAACTGTGCAGTATGCAGAGAACAGTAGTTTCCAACCTCAAGACCAAGGTTTTGCATTAGACATCTAGTGAAAACCCACAATTTGCAGCAAAATATCAAACAGCCTGATTGTATTTAGGGCCTTGATGATAATAACAAAAGATATGGGATGCTTTAAAAAGCTAATAAGCCTAACGATGCATGATTAGTTAGTTGCATTTAAATATCTGCATTTAGAATTGTTTTTCCCTGCCATCCACGATACTCAATTCAGACTTTAATACCATTTTTGCGCCGTGATCCACCAGTTGAGAACTATAACACTAGTATTTTATTCCCGAACACAGCCAGGCTCATGTAGTTTGCAATTTGGAGGATTTGCACTAACTGCTAGGCCATGACTTGGGCGTAATTAGCATCTGCAGGCATTTTAAACAATTCGTGAGACACAATAGCAGTAAAACCCCAGCTAAAAACTAACCTCTATGGTGAAAAAGAAGAGATCTGAGAGGTTGACATGAAATAGGAGCCTGGGGAAGAGGTGCTGAGATAACTTTAACAACTATTACTGTATCCGTGCCAAGTCTGATAGGACAGCTGAACACAGATTAATTCTCAGGAGGTGTGTGTGCGTGAGTGTGTGTGTGTGAGCTTAAGTTTCTCTTAAGATGGCCAGAGGCTCACTTCCTCTCCATCTCATCTCTCCTGCTCTCAGCTCATCTGATAGGACCTCAGCCAGCATTGAGATGGTTATATATGCCTGGCGGTTTAACAGATAAAACGCTCTGCTCAGGCAGCCTGCCCAGGCTTTTTTCTTTTTTTTTCTTTTAAATAATACAACCTAACGTGGGGAAAGAAGGGAAAAGGACTCTAACAATGGAATGAGAGAAGGCCAGACAACAAAGTAGACACAAAGGGGAAGAGGGATGTAAATATTTAATGGGCTTATTGCTGCATAAGTGTCTTACATAAAATGGTGGTAAAACCTTTGCAATTCCTATTTAGGGTTTGATAAGCATTTTCTCTCAGATGCAAATATACTATATATATCTACAAAAAAGCAGGAAGCAGCTCAGAGAAATATCACTCATAGTCAGAGAATTAACAGACTTGAGGAAGTTCTCAGTTACACAGAGAAATAGAAATAGGCACAATTGATATGACTATTGACATATAAGATTACATACCTTATACTTTGTTATTGGAAGTTTTGAGTTTGATGAAAAATATTTGAGTTATTTGAGCATAGTTTGAGACATTGTTGCGGTCTCTTGTAAAACTCTGCAGCAGGAAGGTACTTGGCAATATTCTGATTTTACTTTGTTCAGCAAAAAAAAAAAATATTAAAACGTACATACAGGGCACTGAAAATAAAACAATAATTAAAATTGATGATTTGTTTTGTAATTGCTTTAACACATTGAGTTACAAAGAAAATAAAAAATAATAATGAGGCTGATTTCTCTGACAGCCCTTTACCCATTTCCCTTTCACCTCTCCACAACACAACAATTTTCCTAATTTTTATCCCATTAAGTGTCTCAGTTCACACCAATTTCAAAGTAAATGCAGTTATAAAATAACAAATTCTACAACTTCTCAAATTAGTGCACTCACGGCTTTGAAGCCAGGCTTTGAAAATTTGTGTGGTCCAGGGGGTTTCTATAATAATCCCCTTAATAGAAATGTGCTATAATAACTTTTTATAAATACAATTAATTATCTACATTACTAAAACTTTAAAAGACAGAAATGTAGATGTTTGTGAAAGATGCTTTCTCTGTTTTGAAGGTATGATCATTTTTAAATCATACCCTATTTACTGCATCAAAATTGGTTAATACTTTACTATATTTATGGGATGGATAATTTTATCAGTTGTTTATTATTACATTTACATTTATTCATTTAGCAGACGCTTTTATCCAAAGCGACTTACAGATGAGGACAGTGGAAGCAATCAAAAACAAAAAGAGCAATGATATATAAGTGCTATAACAAGTCTCAGTTAGGTTAACACAGTACACCTAGCATGGGATTTTAAATAATATAATATAAAGAAAACAGATAGAATAAAAAAAGAATAGAGAAAGCTAGTGTTAGTGTTACATATACACACACACACACATACAATTGCATAATTAATGAAAAGAAAATAGAATATAAAAAGATTAGAAAGGTAGTTCGATTTTTTTAAAGAATATAATTAGAATAGTGAGTGTTAAAGTTAGAGGGTCAAATAAAGATGGAAGAGATGTGTTTTTAAGCCGATTCTTGAAGATGGCTAAGGACTCAGCTGTCCGGATTGAGTTGGGGAGGTCATTCCACCAGGAGGGAACATTTAATTTAAAAGTCCGTAAAAGTGACTTTGTGCTTCTTTGGGATGGCACAATCAAGCGACGTTCACTTGCAGAATGCAAGCTTCTAGAGGGCACATAAGTCTGAAGTAACAAATTTAGGTAAACGGGTGCAGAGCCAGTGATAGTTTTGTAGGCAAACATCAATGCCTTGAATTTTATACGAGCAGCTATTGGAAGCCAGTGCAAATTGATAAACAGAGGTGTGACATGTATTCTTTTTGGCTCATTAAAAATTAATCTTGCTGCCGCGTTCTGAATTAATTGTAAAGGTTTGATAGAATTGGCTGGAAGACCTGCCAAGAGGGCATTGCAATAGTCCAGCCTGGACAGAACAAGAGCTTGAACAAGGAGTTGTGCAGCATGTTCCGAAAGGGCTTGATCTTCTTGATGTTGAATAAAGCAAATCTGCAGGATCGGACAGTTTAAGCAATGTGGTCTGAGAAAGTCAGCTGATCATCAAACATAACTCCAAAGCTTCTAGCTGTTTTTGAAGGAGTTATGGTTGATTTGCCTAACTTGATGGTGAAATTGTGATGAAACGATGGGTTTGCTGGAATCACAAGCAGTTCTGTCTTGGCAAGGTTGAGTTGAAGGTGATGGTCCATCATCCAGGAAGAAATGTCTGTTAGACAAGCTGAGATGCGAATAGCTACCGTCGGATCATCAGGATGGAATGAGAGGTAGAGTTGAGTGTCATCAGCATAGCAGTGGTATGAAAAGCCATGTTTCTGAATGACAGAACCTAATGATGCCATGTAGACAGAGAAGAGAAGTGGTCCAAGAACTGAGCCCTGAGGCACCCCAGTAGTTAGATGACTTGGTTGTGTCTTGGATACCTCACCTCTCCAAGATACTTTGAAGGACCTATCTGATAGGTAAGATTCAAATCATTGAAGTGTGGTTCCTGAGATGCCTTTTGCCAGTAGGGTTGTTAGGAGGATCTGGTGGTTAACCGTGTCAAAAGCAGCAGACAGATCAAGCAGGATAAGTACTGAAGATTTGGATTCCGCTCTTGCCAGTCTTAGAGCTTCAACAACTGAGAGCAAGGCAGTCTCAGTTGAATCTCCACTTCTGAAGCCAGATTGGTTGCTGTCAAGGAGGTTGTTGTGTGTGAGAAATGTAAAGACTTGGTTGAACACAGCTCGTTCAAGTGTTTTTGCAATGAAAGGAAGAAGGGAATCTGTAGTTCTCTAAAAGAGAAGGATTGAGGTTGGGTTTTTTAAGTAGTGGAGTTATACGTGCCTGTCTAAATGATGAGGGAAAAACACCAGTGTGGAGGGATGTGTTGATGATGTGAGTGAGTGCAGGTACAACTGCAGGAGAAATGGCTTGAAGGAGATGAGATGGAATAGGATCAAGCGGGCAAGTTGTAGGGTGATTAGAAAGGATGAGTTTTGAGACTTCTGCCTCAGAGAGTGAAGAGAAGGATGTAAATGACTGTAAGTTTGCTGGTGATATGAGCTTGACTGATTGTGGTGTGGAAAATTGTGCACTAATGTGTTTAATTTTATTAATGAAAACGTTGCAAAGTCGTCAGCTATTAGAGAGGAAGCAGGAGGGGGAGGAGGAGGACAAAGAAGTGAGGAAAATGTTTTAAAAAGCATGCGAGAGTTAGACGAATTGTTAATTTTGTTATGGTAGTATGTCATTTTAGCAGTGGAGACATTAGCAGAGAAAGAAGATAGGAGTGACTGATACATATTAAGGTCAGTAGTATTTCTGGATTTGCGCCACACGCTTTCAGCAGCTCTAAGCTTAGAACGGTGTTCGCGTAGAACGTCAGATAACCAAGGGGCAGAAGGGGTGTTACGGGCTGGCCTGGAAGATAAGGGGCAAACAGTGTCTAAACAAGATGTAAGAGTGGAGCAGAAAGTATCAGTGGCACTGTTAGCATCCAAAGATGCAAACAGTTTTGGGGAAGGAAGTGAAGATGAAACCATTGAAGAAAGCAGGGAGGGTGAAAGTGTGCGTAGGTTACATCGAAAGATGACATGTGGAGGGGTAAGTGATGTGGCAGGGACCATGTTGAGGTTAATAGTGAGGAGGAAGTGATCCGACATGTGCAGTGGAGTAACCAGAACATGATCAGTAGAGCAGTGTCGTGTATAAATAAGGTACAGTTGGTTGCCTGATTTGTGAGTAGCAGTAGTTGACACTCGGTTGAGATCAAAAGAGGCAAGCAGAGTGTGGAAATCTGCATACAGAGGTTTATCTAGATGGATGTTGAAATCTCCAAGCATAACTAGGGGAGTACCATCCTCAGAAAAGGTCCTGGGGGCCGATAGACAACTACAAAATGTATTTTAAAAGGGTAGGTAACAGTAACTGAATGAGATTCAAAGGAGCTGTTGATACCCAAAGAGGGTAAAGGATTAAATTTCCAATCATTAGAGATGAGCAGACCAGTACCTCCACCTCTTCCAGTCAAACGGGGGAGTGGGAAAATGAGAAATTATTGGAGAGTGGTGCAGGTATAGCAGTGTCCTCTGGTTTGATCCAGGTCTCTGTTAGGGCCATGAGATTAAGCTTTGAATGTAATAATAATTTTATTATTCATGCAACCATACATATTACTGTTAGAGTTTTTATTTATAACCATTATATAGCTGATAACTTTGTCTAGTCCTCTTATGAATTTTTATAGCATGATTTGTGAAAATGTAACTACTATACTAATTTAACTTAGCATGAGCATAGATTTCTTCATGGTGATTGCGTATTTCATTCCATTCTGTAACCTACTTGTTCTACAGATATCTGCACTTGTGTTAAATGCTACCAATTGTGACAACGTTGATAATTTATTTATTTTTTTGTATTTCCCTTACAAAATGTTGTATCTTGTCAGTAATAATCTGTCCATGGACTTTTTTGATTACTGTCAGATGCAATGTTGCCATATATTGCTATGAAAATAAACAAATACTTATAAATAAATGAAATAAATAAATCAAAATTATTTCAATTGTTTGCAAATTAGATAAGATAAAATTATCGCCGACCCTAAACAACAACTTCCTACTTTATTAACTTTCTAAAGTGTCAAATTAAGAGGAAAAGACGGGCGCTAAACATTCTGAATTAAACTGCATTATACATGCAGAGTTTAACAGCAAATGAGTCATTCAGAGAACAAATTTAATTTTTTTAACATGAACAAAATGTACCGAGGTCCGGACCTCATAACTGGCTATGGGCCTGAGTGCACTTACACTTGAAGAGGAAGATACACTACCGTTGAAGAGTTTTTTGGGGGATCAGTAAGTTTTTTTTATTTTTTTAATGGAGTTAATACTTTTGTTTAATAAGAACACATTACATTAATAAAAAATGACAGTAAATACACTTAGAATGTTTCAAATGATTTCTACTTCAAATAAATGCTGGTCTTTTGAACTTTATGTTCTATTATATACAAATGTATTCATTAAGCAGCACATCTGTTTTCGAATCATTTAAGAATAGAAAAAAGTCATTTTTAATTATAATATTTTACAAAATTACAGATTTTTAAATCAAACTAATGAAGCCTAAAACCTTTTCACTAAAATAAACTAAAATTTTCACCCGAAGTAATGATTAAGTTTAAAATTGAATCACTGTACAAATGATCTTTGATGCTGAAAACATTTCAGACTGAAGGAAGTCTTTCAGCCTTTCAGTCAAATTTGCCCTTCAGTATTTCAGCCTTTTAGCCTAATTTGCTCTCCATTAATCGCAATGCTGCGTGGGAGAAGCAACTGAATTATTAAAGCTCTCATTTGTGTTATTTCTTTCCTGTTGGAAAGAAGTATGAAGGGATGAGGAAAACTTTGAGATTAGATGTCTGTCATATGTGGTGAAGGAACTGAGATCTTGTTAGCACCAGTTGCAGCATCATTCATCCCGTCAATCCAGTGGCGGTTCTACACGGAGGCCTAGGGAGGCCCGTGCCTCTGTAGACATGTCCCTGACCACCCCTGTGGCCACCCCCGTGCTGAAAAAAAAAGTAATATGATTTTACATGCGAGCGCCAAAAGCGGAACTAATGTGATGCAACGTTCTACACGGGTAAATTAGTGCAGCGCACCCAAACACTTAGGAACTTAATCATATTCAGGGATGCAAACATCGCGCTTCAAATAGCGTGCACCTCGTCCATTTACAGCAGGATGCTGTCACGATCGGTGTTACGGAAAACACAGGAGAGAGAACCAATTGCGAGTACGTCTTTAATAAGGGGTAATCCAAAGAGAATACACAGTCCAGGCATGAGTCGTAACCAAAAACATCCATCCAAACATAAACCAAACAAGAAGACAAGGCAAGGGCAAGAACTGACGGACATGAATTAACATTCAACATGAAACAAGGACTCCGTGACTAAGACTCAGACAGACCAGGTATAAATACACAAAAGGACAATGAGGAAACAGGAGACAGGTGGGGAACAATCAATTAACTAAACAAGGAGGAAGGTGACCAAATAAGGAGACAGGAAGTGATAATATGATAAACACCGTGGGAACTGAGGACACCTAGTGGGAACCCAGGGAACACAACCCAGACACTGTGACAGTACCCCCCTTCTACGGAGCGGCTCCCAGACGCTCCAAGACAGACACAAAACAGAGACCAGGAGGGAGGCGGACAGGTGGAGGCTCAGGGGGAGGGACGGAGGGCCAGAAAAGAAAAACATGGGGAACAGGCACCAGAATGTAAACACAACACAGAAAGACCAGGAGGGAGGAGGACCGGAGGAGGTTCAGGGGGAGGGACGGAGGGCCAGACTAACAGAAAGGAACAAGGACAGACATTAACACAAAAACAAAAGGAAAAAACAACATGAAGCCCCCCAGGGCGGAGCAGACGACCACCACACCCTTGTGGTCAAGGCCAGAGTCCTCCAGGGCGGAGCGGAAGACCACCACAACCGTGTAGTCAGGGCAAGCACCCCCCAGGGCGGAGCAGAAGGCCACCATGTCCGTGTGGTCAGAGCAGAAGCCCCCCAGGGCGGAGCAGAGGACCACCACGTCCTCGTGGTCGACGCCAGAGTCCCCCAGGGCGGAGCGGAAGACCACCACAACCGTGTAGTCAGGGCAAGCACCCCCCAGGGCGGAGCAGAAGACCACCATGTCCGTGTGGTCAGAGCAGAAGCCCCCCAGGGCGGAGCAGAGGACCACCACGTCCTCGTGGTCGACGCCAGAGTGCCCCAGGGCGGAGCGGAAGACCACCACAACCGTGTAGTCAGGGCAAGCGCCCCCCAGGGCGGAGCAGAAGACCACCATGTCCGTGTGGTCAGAGCGGAAGCCCCCCAGGGCGGAGCAGATGACCACCACGCCCCTGTGGTCGATGCCGGAGTCCAACAGGGCGGAGCAGAAGGCCACCCAGTGACTTGACCTGACTCTGAAAGGTCCACGAGGATCTGACTCGACTCTGGAGGGTCAACTGGAACCTGACTCGACTCTGGAAGGTCAACAGGAACTAGCCCTGACTCTAGACCGGTCTCGGGCACCGCATCGGGAGTGGCCTCGGGCACCGCATCGGGAACGGGCACCGCCTCGGCCTCTGGAACAGCATCGGCCACCGCCTCGGCATCGGGCACCGCCTCGGCCTCCGGAACGGCATCGGGCACCGCCTCGGCCTCCGGAACGGCATCGGGCACCGCCTCGGCATTGGGCCCCGCTTCGGCATCGGGCGCCGCCTCGGCACCGCATCGGCCTCCGGAACGGCATCAGCCTCCGGAACGGCATCGGCCTCCAGAACGGCATCGGGCACCGCCTCGGCCTCCGGAACAGCATCGGGCACCGCCTCGGCCTCCGGAACAGCATCGGCCTCCAGCATCGGCCTCGCCTCGGAACCGCATCGGGCACCGCCTCGGCCTCCGGAACCGCATCGGCCTCCGGAACGGCATCAGCCTCCGGAATGGCATCGGCCTCCAGAACGGCATCGGGCACCGCCTCGGCCTCCGGAACAGCATCGGGCACCGCCTCGGCCTCCGGAACAGCATCGGCCTCCAGAACGGCATCGGCCTCCGGAACGGCATCGGGCACCGCCTCGGCCTTCGGAACAGCATCGGCCTCCGGAACGGAATCGGCCACCGTCTCGGCCTCCGGAACAGCATCGGGCACCGTCTCGGCCTCCGGAACAGCATCGGGCACCGCCTCAGCCTCCAGAACAGCATCGGGCACCGCCTCGGCATCGGGCCCCGCTTCGGCATCGGGCACCGCCTCGGCCTCCAGAACAGCATCGGGCACCGCCTCGGCCTCCGGAACAGCATCGGCCTCCGGAACTGCATCGGGCACCGCCTCGGCCACCGGAACAGCATCGGCATCCACCTCGGCCTCCGGAACAGCATCAGCATCCACCTCGGCCTCCGGAACAGCATCGGCATCCACCTCGGCCTCCGGAACATCATCGGGCACTGCCTCGGCCTCCGGAACAGCATTGGGCACCGTCTCGGCCTCCGGAACAGCATTGGGCACCGTCTCGGCCTCCGGAACAGCATCGGGCACCGCCTCAGCCTCCAGAACAGCATCGGGCACCACCTCGGGAACGTCCTCTGGGCTTTGAGGAATGGTTGACGCCTGTCTCCTCCTCCTCCGCCCTCTATGATGGCGAGTCGGTGACACCTTGTCTGGCGACTCAGGCGTTGAGTCGGCCATCTTGTGCTGTGGCTCCAAGCTGGCGGCCATCTTGTGCTGTGGAGCTGGGCTGGCGGCCATCTTGTGCTGTGGCGCTGGGCTGGCGGCCATCTTGTGCTGGGGCTCTGGGCTGGCGGCCATCTTGTGCTGTGGCTCTGGGCTGGCGGCCATCTTGTGCTGTGGCTCTGGGCTGGCGGCCATCTTGTGCTGAGACGCTGGCTCAGCAGCCATGACGTTAACCGTCTTGGGAATGAATCTCTAGGATCTTGGACAGCGTAGCGAAATAATCCAAGAATGAGTCAGCGGCCTTCTTGGGCGTTGGCCCTGAGCTGGCGGCCATTTTGCACCGTGGCGCTGGACTCGCGGCAATCATGGGCAGTGGCGCCACCGTGGCGGACGTGCGCTTCCTCTCCCCTCTCCGTCCGCCATGGTGAGACGGTGGCTCTGATCCATCCCACACGAGCCCCGGGTCGAAGGGAGGCCATGGTTGAGAGCGATGCTGAGTCTCCTCTCGACCACTCCCTCCTCGGCGACCTCCCCTGGTCCCCCGGAAAACCACCAGGCGAGTTCCCTCAAAACCGTCTCTCTCCCGCTCTGTGGCTGGGGATGAGACATAGGCAGACATACCGCTGGTTCTTACTGTGACGGAGTCCTTCTGTCACGATCGGTGTTACGGAAAACACAGGAGAGAGAACCAATTGCGAGTACGTCTTTAATAAGGGGTAATCCAAAGAGAATACACAGTCCAGGCATGAGTCGTAACCAAAAACATCCATCCAAACATAAACCAAACAAGAAGACAAGGCAAGGACAAGAACTGACGGACATGAATTAACATTCAACATGAAACAAGGACTCCGTGACTAAGACTCAGACAGACCAGGTATCAATTAACTAAACAAGGAGGAAGGTGACCAAATAAGGAGACAGGAAGTGATAATATGATAAACACCGTGGGAACTGAGGACACCTAGTGGGAACCCAGGGAACACAACCCAGACACTGTGACAGATGCATGGTAAAACTCTCTCCAATATTATATAGTCACATTATAATGCTTGATCTGTAGATAAAAAGGCCATGGATTTGCATAAAATGACTTTATTTTGTGTATTTGTATTTTATGTTTGTTGCTGTTTTTAAAAGACTCGCTTGTGCCTGTTAGATCACACACGTTTTAAAAGCCGTAAACTTTTAAAATCACTTTGTGAGCTCAGTTTTGAAGCATTTCATATTATCATGGTTTTGCGCACTGAAAGATTATTAAAAGCTTATTATATTTTTAGCTTGCACAATACATTTAAAATAAGCATGATTTAATTGTATATTATTTCTGTGTAGTGTAGTGTAAGCATTATAAATATATACACTTCTAAATTCTTGACATTCATATATAAATATTAAATTGTGAAATGTATTATTGCCTGATTGAATTTTATAAGAGTACTAATAGTAATTTGTTTTTATTAACATGTTTAGATTGTGTAAAATTACTGTGTAGATTTTTTCAAGAATTACTTTTTGTATTTATTTGCATTACATTTAAATAAAATATGTTGCCATTTTTAATGTGCCCCTCTGGTTAAAAACTGGCTCCTCATTGGCCCCCTAGTAAAATTTGTCTAGAGCCGCCACTGCGTCAATCCCCTTTTAAACCCTGAGCAGAGACTGGTACAATCCACCTCTCGCTCTTCTCTTCTTCCCCACTCTTATGTTTCTTTTCTTTTCTGTCTCTGTCTTTCTCTCTCTTCTTCTGTTGTTCATTGTTCAGACAAAGACTGGTGTGGACAGACAAGGGCCAGCTGTCCACTGCGACACCCCCCCCCATCCTAGCAAGCCTCCAGTAACATCTGCTGCTTCCACTCACAATATCACACAAATGAAAGGATGGACATTTATGGAGAAAGAAGCCAAACTGATGTGGATGCAGATTTAACATGACTTCCTGTGCCCCTGCGGTTTCAGCAGTGGGATGGCGGGTGAATGAGTCTCTGTTCTGTAAAAGCTGTTGTCCAATTTCCCCCTCCTGCTCTCTACCACTGTTTCTCCCACACCTGATACCCACTGCTGTTCTCTGACATGCCAGTACACATAAACACAGAATAAAGGCCAATTCACCCCACAAACGAATTTACAGCACTTTTCTCTTTTTTTTTGTTGCTGCGACAAGCCTTTAAAATTGAAAACAATGAATCACTAGAACTCCTTCACACTTCCTGTGACAAAGCATTTTTATTTTTTATTTTTCTTGCTGTGTATGTTAATTTTTCTGACACTGACCAATTAAGATGCAAGTTTTTCGGTCATGTGTCTGGAACCGGCATTCCTACTTCTCAAAAAGAATAAATAACAAATAAATAAAATGCACGGTAAAAGCTTTTTATAGTATTGTATAGTCAACAATTTCTTACACATTTTTTTCCTTGAGAAGATTTTAGTGAAATGATTCAATAATAAAATCAAATTATTCAATAATAAAAAGTCCCACACAAACAAATTACAATGCTAAATAAACGCATATGTGATTCATACAGAAATTGAATTTTTTTTTGAAAAAAAAAAATAAGCATGAAAGTCCACCCCTCAACCTAACCATCTATGAATGCGATTGTACAAATTCAAACTAATTAACTACCAATTCACCAAAATGTATTAGTTGCAAACTGCCATGAAAGTGAGTTGCATTGTTCTACCAATAAAACCCTATTCACATCAAAATTAGAATGAAGCGACTTAAATTACAGACAAAAACTGTCAACAAAATTTGCATAAAAATGATTTACACTGATCCCAATACAAACTTCCATCTCTGAAAGCACCAGTCTATTAGCAAGAATTCCTAGCAAAAATTTTCCCACACAACAAACCTTTCAACCAAAACAATGCATCATTGTTTGAGATTTCTTCTTGTGTTAAAATGACTTATTTTTCATAAATGTGGCCTTTTTTTTCTTATGGTGAAATGAACTCACCAACTATTAAGATATAAGCTTTTGGATCATGTGGGCATTTCAGCTAAACATCAAGCAGTTAATGTCATAAGGCATAAAAAAAATTATGTTGAATGAATGATGCATTTATATAGCGCTCTCCCCTAAACCAGCATTTATATAGCGGTCTCTCCTCAACCACTATTTGCATCAAGATTATAATTATAAAGTATTTATAGTATTTTACATTCACACAGTTTGACCTTTCTGAAACAAATTTTCACCTAAAAAAACTTTAAAATCAAAATGATGTATGAAATAATGCAAGTAAAGAGCCATTCATACCCAGAACTATACAACAAGTGGTTCAAATTGCAACAAAATTTCCATCAAAACACAATTTTTTCCCTATTTATTCACCCCCCCTCCATAATTTTCCCCATTAAAGACATCAAAACAATGCATCCCTACAAAATTACTCTCATAGCTTGATGAAAACCGCCAGCAAAATTTGCATCAAAAGTACTCACACCGAGCGAGATGCTAATTTCTGTCTGAGACTAGCACATACAAACAAACTTCCAAAGGAATCAATTTGAGAGATGCAAAAAAGTAGACAATTCAAACTCACACCGACCATACCAATACACACACAATCCCACCATCTGACCTCCAGACTTTCACCTCACTTTGCACTAGAATCTCAGCGGCTCACACACGCCATTCCAACACACTGCTCAGATTCACAGCCACTTGAATTCTGTAGGAAGAAAATAACTCATGTATCAGCATTCAAGTCTCAGCACTGTCGCCAGCTCGCCTCTTCTCCCTGTCCTGTACGTTTTCCCCTTCTTTCTCCTGTGTGTGTGCTTGTGTTTATCTTATGTGTTATCAGGCTCACAGTTGAACTACTGGAGCCGCTGATGTTGTGCCGCTGGGGAGTTCAGGAAGGGCAGGACTCCTGTCACAGTGGCCCCTGTTTTAAACACCTCACCTCTCCAGGGAGCATCCGGTCCCTCTCTGTAGGCACTCTTGCGGAGCCAAGGTACGGCCCACTGGATTTTGACTGGAGCAAAACACACACACACACACACACACACACACACACACACACACACACACACACACACACACACACACACACACACACACACACACACACACACACACACACACACACACAGAAAGAGTGTGTGAGATACAGAGAGAAAGAGAGAGAGAGAGTTCACACAAACATCCATCAGAGTTTCTAATCTTCCATTCACACTTTCATCACAACAGAATTCCTCTGTACACACACACACACACACACACACTTTGTTCTCATGTCTGGCAGTCTTAAATCTGATGGCATCAGGGAGAGGCTGATGTTTTGTGTGTATAAACTGCCTCAGGTGACCAACACATAACAGTGAAGAAGAAACTAAAGAGGACAGAGAGTCTGCTGGCCCCCCACACACACAGACACACATACAGATACGAATGTCACACAATGCAGCTCTGCTGTTTCATGGAGAAAGTTTGCCACCAAGAGAATTAAACCAAAAGTCCATGTTCCAAATGGTGCCCTCAGCTGTTGCAATCCTTCCATGAAAATAAACTTTAGTGATGTAGTGCCACATAGACTGTTGGGAATGAGAGTAAAATGTGGACACAAGGTTTGTAAGAACCCTTCTGAATTACAAAATGACCCATATGACACCATATGGTCCAGGGTTGTGTAAAATTCAGAATCGACTCCCTTTTAATTATCTGAATTGAACTGGCTACACCCCACAGAGAGTTGAATTGGAATGAAAGGAAGATAAATTTGCTGATCTTTGCATCTATCTATCTATCTGCCTCTCTGCCCGCCCGTCTGTCCAATCAAAACTTTAAAACTTTATAATCTTTTACAAAGAACATCCCAAGTCTGACAAAATTTGCTTTTCAAATTTAGTTCAAATTTAATCACTTGAATTCATTCTACTTCCTTGTATTCCAATTTAAATAGCAATTCTGCAATTTACTAGGCATCCATTCATCCATCTGTCCATCCATCCATCCACTCTACCAACCATCCGGCCTATAAACTTGCAAACTCCATCTATTCATTTATCGTAAATCCATCCGTCATCCGTCCGTTCATCCGTCTTTCCATTTATCATAAATCCATCCATCCATTATAAATCTATCCATCAAACTATCTACCAAACTATATATCCATCCATCCAGAACATCTATCCATTTAGCATAAATCAGTCTATCAGTCTGTCTGCCTGCCTACCTGTCTATCTATCTATCTGTCTGTCTGTCTATTCGTCAGTCGTAAATCCATCCATCCGTCCGTCCACCCACCCATCCATCATACTTCACCAATCAATTTATTGTAAATTCATCCATCTATCCATCGTAATTCTAACCGTCAATCTATCCACCCATCCATCCAGCCTATAAACCTGCAAACTCCATCTATCCATTTAGCCTAAATCTATCCATCCATTCATCCATCCATCCTTTTTTGTGAAAGTGAATACTTCATGTCACATGAATTTATTCTATTTCCTTATCAAATTTAAAATGCAATTCTGCACCCTGTTTGCTATATCAAATCAAATTCAGAGATTGTTCGAGAAAGGCATACTACCTTCATTTCTGAATGGCACACAAAATTGTTTAGTGCCATGTTGACTGATGCATTTTCTCACATCCATTTTTAAATGTGCTCTATATGAAAGCGCATACTGCTTACATGTTTAAGTGTTATGTTGTGTGCTGTGCTTGTTTGGAGGAAAACTGGAGTATGTCTCACACATTTTGGAAGCATGTGAATGACTGACAAAACTGTTTGTGTGTCTTGTCAAACTGCAGGCGGTCACTGCAGCAGGAGTGTGAGGTGTGTTTGCGCAGAAGAAAGAAAAGACTAGAAAGGTTTGATGGAGGATCAGCGTGTGTTTGCATAATTCTGTGTGGAATCCACTCTCTCTCACTCTCTGAAGTATGTCACTGCACAGAAGAGAACAGAAGATCGACAAAGAAAAGAGGAACGAAGTTCAGGGGAGATGAGACAAGAAGAAGTCAGAGGAGAGGAGAAGATGGAAGATCAACTTAGAGCAGAGCAGAGGAGATCAAAGGAGCAGTGTTGGGAATTAACTAACAAAAGTACCACTAACTTTGTTCAATAATTTGGGGTCTGTAAGATTTATTATTATTTATTTTTTTTCTTATTTTGAAAGGAGTTTCTTATTCGAACCAACACTCCATTTAATCAAAAAAAAAAAAAAATACAGTAAAAGAAGCATTATAAAAAATATAATTGACATTTAAAACAACAGTTTTGTTGTATTTAGTATAAATTTACCTGTTTAAGTTTGATATAACTGAGATTCACTCAAACCCTAATAACAAGAAATGGCCTCCTATGCTAAATATATGTTGCATAAATATGCTAAATATATGTTGAAAACAGTGGCTCAATATTATTAGCTTCAACCTTCATATATTTCTTCCACTAAATATATTTCTAAATGTATTTCAGCAGCAAAATACATTTAAAGTCCTACAGTATTATTCAAGTTTATTCAAATGTGTCATATGTGAATACATTTACTTGGAATGAAATATAGAAAACATTTTTTTTTAAAAATACAAATAATGGAAAAAAAAAACAAACAAACACATTAGTAGAAAATATATTTGGAAAAAAAATGAGAGAGAAGAGATCAACATAGTGCAGCAGAAAGCAACACAACCGAGACAAAGGAGATCAACGTGTTGTAGGAGGAGAAGAAGGGATGAGATCAAGGTAGAGAAGCAGAGATCAACACAGCGGAGAGAAGATCAAGGGAGATGAGAGGATCGGTGAGGAGATCAGTGAGAGGACAGGAGCGGAGCGAGAGGCCTTAACGTGTCCTACTCACAGAAGAGAGGGATTAGAACACAGTAAAGTAGGTTGAAGGAAAAGGGCTGAATTAGAACAGGACCCTTGAGAAGCTGATCAAGAAGAGGACGGGGGTAGAGCAAGAGAGCGGTTCGGAGGAGAGATAGGAGGACAGAAAAGAACTGAAATGAAGACAGGAAACATGTTAAGAGGAGAAGGAGAAGCAGCGAGAGGAGGAAGAGAGATATAGAGAGAGGGACACATACGGCAAAACAGTAGCCTGGAGCCAGAGAGGGAAAGCAGTGCGCCTGTTTGCCTACTCGTCTCTGTGTGAGATAGTATGTGTACGTGCACGCACAAGCATACGGAAGCACTTCTCCTCCCCACTTAATGGTCTATTCATTACCGAACCATTTTTCTACATCATGAGCGATGCCCTTCGCACCATTATCTCAGAGGTAATGACAAGGTCAGATTTAAACGCATCGCAACAAATATGAAGTACATCATGCGTATTCAAGTGTGATTCTGTGCGTATCATCATGGGAGGCTGCAGCCCTAATGTGCTCCAGGAATATTGCTGTCGATTGACCTAGAATTGTGATTCACATGCTTCTCGTTCTCAAGATCAACTCCAGGATTTGGCCCCGAAGCCCTTCAACAGATGCACGTACGTTGCTACACACTCGGCATGGTAAAACTCCTAGTAAAAGTTACAGTAGATTTGATGGATTTCACAGATACATGATTGATAGCCGAGGGCTCTTCAAAGTTCAAAAGCATCTCCGTCATTTTAATGTTAATAAGATATGTGGGATTTCATCTGGAGATCTTTTTCTTTTTATGTTAATATCTTTGCGTTTGCAAGAAATCCAGAAATGTCTTTCTTGACGATTCGGACTCTTCATTCCTGTCATCGCCTCTTTCGTGATGACAGCTGGGAAGCGAGGCAATCTCACGGTGGAATTGAATGGATTGGGCTCTGATTGGTTCCTTTGAAGTGTCAGGATAACGTTCGAGCAGGCAGCACTTTCGCTCTGTAATGTCTATTCATAGTTTTTAGGATTTTTTGCCCGCTCACTCATTTTGGGCAGTCAAATGGCAGAGTTGCTTTTCAAATCATCACTCGTCTTGCTAGTCTTGTTTTCAGCTTTTAAAGTGAAAACTGTGAATTAGAGCATCGGTGTGCTTTTATGTTCCTCTGTCAGTTTTACATAATGCAGACTTCTGAAAAGTACTCTCAAGCTCCGACGGCACACCCATGGACCATTCACACAGCCTCTCATGTCTACTGCACACAAAATGAAAAGAGATTTCTTGACACGGCGAGCTCCGATTGGACTGGCTGGCTTAACGGTAGTTTCAGAATCATAGTGCAAAGGATTTGAACAGTGTGAAGAAGTAAGTCATGTCAGTTCACAGAAGAAAGACTGCCATCTGATTTACCACTTTTTTTGATTTACCTCTTCCCACACCAGAATTTTTTTTCTTCAGCATTTTTCATGATTTTCACAAAAGTTTAATGGCCCCCAGAATATTTTGTTGTATGAATATCTGAACATGCAATATGTAAAAAAAAGAAGAAAAAAGAACATAGCCTCTGCTTAAAATAAATAAATAAATAAAAATAATAATAATAGTAAAAAATGTACATTTACACCAGTGAAAACATGGAAAACCGGAAAAATCTGTCAATGGTAGGGAAAGAGTTAAAAAAAAGTTTATAGACGATATACAGTGGCTTTTAAAACTTTGGAAACACACCAGGTTTTGGACATTTCAGCATAAATGCTGCTTTTTTGCTTTCATAGTTTATGTTGTCACTTATCAATGCAAAGTCATCACAAATGAATAAGTATTTGTGCTGCTATTCAACTTTTTTGAGTGTGTCCAAACTTTTTGAAAGGACCGAATGTACACGCACGCACGCACACACACACACACACACACAGACACAGAATATGTACACTACCGTTCAAAAGTTTTGGGTCAGTAACATTTTATTATTATTATTTTTTTTTTAAAAAGACCATAACGTTTATTCAGCAAGAATGCAAAAGTGACAATAGATACTTTTACAAAAGAATTTCATTTCAAATAAATGCTTGTGAAAAATGTTAATAGATATTTTAATAGAAAATAGTTAAGTTAATTGCAAAAATAGTTCACAATATTACTTTTTTTTATCAAATAAATACAAAAACATTATAAAACATTTAAAGCTACTGACCAATTCACTTATTCACTTAGTCTTAATAAGTGGGATAATGTAACATCAACATCATTATTATCCTTTACATACCATATTTATTAATCCCTCAACATCACAGAAAAAAAGACAGATAGCGCTTTCTTGTCTAAAGTGTTTTTTGTTTGTTTGTCTAGAATAATGTGTTGACATTATTGAACATTATGCTGATAGTTAAGTCTGGCTTTGTCAGAGTATAGTGAGTGTTTAATGAGCACTTATTCAGTCCTGGATTAGCTCAATGTCAAAAGGCTTTGCGTGCATATTCACAAATGACCACACTGAAATTACTGAACATCAAGCTTTGAATTAGTGTGATTTGTTAATGATTCATTGAGATGTAGACTGCTATTTCAAGAGGATGCTCTTCATAAGGCATGGCGTCTGACGCCCACACGAGAGCGGGATTTGGTGGGTGTACTTTAACAAAGACAAAAGGTTCACGTTCAGTGGGGGGTATTTACCGATCCTTGGATCAGTCTGGCTGGGGAGAGACTGTGACAGCAGGAGTGTCAGCGGATGATTACACACCTCTTAGCCAATTGAGAAGCAGGACCCAGGCCAGACAGTGAGAGAGAGAGAGAGAGAGAGAGAGAGAGAGACAGAGACAGATGGGAAGAGAGATGAGATACTAACACACAAATACAGAGGAGGAGGAAACAATAGGACAGAGAAATAAAATAATCTCTCATTGTATTGCATGTTGACAAATACTCAAAAGGATCCACACAAAGCACCAATGATTTCACACAACCACACAGAAGACAGGAACTTAGATACAAGCCAGTGGAGAAAGTGAAATGCTGAAATAACACAACCAGCGGAGCTTCAGATAGGTTCTTGTGTTTACTTTTTCAGTGATGTGTGCCGAGAACTTCATTCTTCAGCCTTTTTTTATTACAAGCACAAATTCATCAGTGTCATAACCCTCTGCTGCACACAATTTTTTTATTATTTTTTTATTTGTTCATTTGTGAGGTGAAATTCAAGGAACATTTAAAACATTTTAATGGATTATTATGCAGCATTTCCAGTTCTCTAATCTGATTGGACAAGCAGCATATTAAACAGCGCTATTTGCAATTCAGAATTAAAAAATGTTAAAAATGCCTTTTGAAATTTCAACTGAATTCCTGAAAATAAACTGTGGTAGAAAGCAAAATATAGAATTGCAATTTAAAATAAGCAGAATTAAATTTATTTGAAATTTAAAGAAATCAAAAAATAATAACCAACTAATTTTTAACTCACTGTCAAGACAAACTTTGTATGTAGACTTAAATATAGACGAACAAGATATAAATCTTGTTCGGATTGACAATAATGAACACTAGATAGAATGGACAACAAACAGAATGATAGACAGTTAGACCAAGCGATAGATAGATGGATGGATGGATTGAAATAATGAACACTAGATAGAATGGACAACAAACAGAATGATAGACAGTTAGACCAAGCGATAGATAGATGGATGGATGGATGGATGGATGGATGGATAGATGGATAGATGGATAGATAGATAGATAGAACACTATGCAGATATATACAGTATATATATATATAGAAAAATAAAAAGAATGACACACACGGACAGACAGACGGGCAGATATTGAATAAATAAATATTTAGCATATTTGATTAAATTCATTAAAAACAAAATTCACATTCCAGTTCAGCCTTGTGTGTTATGTGACTAATTCAATTCGCATTCATGACTAGAAAGCCAATTCTTCTACTCTGAATTTTGCACATCCTCGGATGTAAGAATGCACTGGCCTGATTTATTGTCTGCATCGCTCCAGTTTTATGTATTCCAAACAGGCTGTCAGTCCCTGAGATGCTCTACAACACAATAGTTGATTCTGCTTTGGCTTTTTTGGAACTATTTTTGTTGCCAGAGGGCCAAATCACAGCGGCAACCTATGGCCAAATCACAGCGGCACTGATCTTCAATTTAACAGTTCATGTGCTAGTATTTAAATACCAAAAAGGAAACAAACACATTAGGTCAATTAATTAGATGTTCAGAATACAATAGTCAATTCTTCATAACGTTTCCTGACAAATCTGTTATTTCTGCTCTGTGTAAAAGATAATAAGCTGCCATATATTCCCTGCATGTGTCTTATCTCAGTGTCCTTGCATCCTGGCCACTCTTAACACAACCAGCAGAGCTTCAGATATATTCTTATGAATGATTTATGTAGACTAGAAAATATAATTTCAGACATTCTTACAGAAAAGAACAATAGCAAAAGAAATCTCCTCTTTAAAATCTTAATTGTTTCTCCTTTATAAATAATAAATTCAGCAAATTGAATACAAAATAAACCATTCAAACTCACAGACGATGCTTTCTACAGATGATCACAAGATGAATGGCTGCTACAAGTTTGTTGTGTGAAGTTCTAGACAGAAAGCAACTAACTGAATTTTAGAATGTTACCATGGCAACTATAATTTAAAGAATGTTACATGACTATTAGGTATCAGAATTACGATCACTACAATCATTAAATTTTAAATGGATGCTCCACAACAGATTTATTTTTTAAATTTCATATTAAATGTAATCCTTTTTCTTTAATTATTTAAAATATATATACTGTATAGTTGGATATGCAACATTTATTTTTGGTCCACCGACCTCAATCAAGTTTGGCCCTTTATATTAAAAAAGTTAGGGCACCTCTGCTTTGAAGTCTACAATCTTAGTAATGTTTCAAACTTGGCTCAGATTTGCCATCACAATATTTCAATATAAACTCTCTCATCATTTTTTAAATAGATTTACTCAAGCTCTGTCAACAACAGTCTTATTTTATTTTTTCTATTTTTGTCATTTGTAAAGGATTTTAACTTTAATAAGCGAGAAGTCTCTGAAATCTTTGAACAATTTTTTCTCTGGGTTTTCTGTATTCCTCACTCTCGACTTTTGCTGCATCTTCTTTCAAAGAGTAAAACATTCCAGATTGCTAACTTATTTTCTTTTCTCTGCCTGTCTGACAGTAACAGCTGAAGCACTTAATCAACGTTTTTTTAATACTTTAACTAAAGCTTCTCTAGGTTGCAGCCAGTTGAGCTCGTCGTGAAACAGAACGTGAGTGTTGACCGAAACAAAAGCGTAAAAAGCGAGCAGGCTGGCACCGGGCGGAAGGCTGCTTGCCAGCGAAAGACAGACTGTGCCATTTCAAAAGGTTACAGCAGACTGCGAGGCACTTACGTTGGGAGACAGACAGAAGTAACAAACACTCTTGTGCATAAGCACACACATGCATCACACGTGGGAAAAGTGTAACCTGTGGCGAGTCTTTGGGAGGCGGCCTACTCTGACCCTTTACAGTCCAGTTTCTTCTAGTTTCTCTCTCCGGCTTAGCAGGACCCTCCCTACGTGGTCCCTAATGGACCGATGATTGTTCTGACCTTCAGTTCAGTTTAAAGACAGAAAGAGCGGCCGCATCAGGAAAGGGTGGGGGGCCTGAAAATGATGGAACGCAATGTTGAGAAAGTCAAGCTGGGAGAGTGAGATATCAGAGGAACGATATTAAACAACCGTAAAGGGAGAGTGAGTCAGGGAAAAAAGAAATCACAAAATAAAAGTTTTAAAGAGATAGTTCAGACCAAAACAGGGTTATTACAGATAAATAAACTGCAATTAAAACAAAAAACTGTTACTTGAAATTAAACAATTCTATATATATATAAAATAATAATAATAATAATAATCAGCTAGTTGCCAAGGCCAAATCTTCATTTTAATTTAGTTTACTTGATGGACTAAAATAATTGAAACTAAAACCGAAAATAAAAAATTTAATGGGTCATATGATGAGATTTTATGTTTTCCTTTGTCTTTGGAGTGTTAAAATCTGTTTGTGCATACAGAAGATCCGTATAGTCACAAAGATCAAAGTCTCAAACCCAAAGAGATATTCTTTATAAAAGTCAACGCTCAGCCACACCTTTCTAAACCCTTTCTGAACCTGGTAAGGGTAACATTTCCGTCTCATGCTTGAGGTATTTGGCCGACCACAACGCACTAGATAGCTGGCCAATCAGAGCACAACTTGATTGCCATGAATGATGAGCTTTGTAAAAAATGATTGCATTTCAGAATTATTGCAAAATATCACTGGCCCAAAAATCAAATCTAAGATTTTGTTTGATTATTCTGTTGCAAATTCACAAAATTAACAAAGTGCATGGACAGAAATAACAAAGATATTTTTTAAAACAATACCAGCAACACTTAATACTGCTCATTTTGCGAGCACATTTAGGTGCACCTTGGCTAAAAACTGCGAATAAAATAAACTCATTTAAAAAAAATACAAAATAAACATTTACAATAAAAAAAAGTTTGGCTTTCATATTGAACTGAAGGTCGTCCAACCCTGGCCCAAGATGATCATGCCCTATTGGTTATTTGTAAGTTTGAATCTTGTTTTTGTTTGTATTTGAATGGGTTTCTTTTATTTGTAAACTTGCACCAAAACCTGTTGGCAAAAATAGACAGTCTTATCCACTCCACAAGGGCTGGTGGTACCATTTTAAAAATACCAAAATTAAAATCACCATTTACTCACCCTCATATCCTTCCAAACTCATACAGATCCAGATATCTGTTTGCATGTCACAGAAAGCTATGGAACGGCTTCTGAATACTTGCAAGATATTGTGTTTTTTTTTTTTTTTTTGTGCTTGACAGCTCAATTTCTCATTCCCTTTCGTCATATGAGAAAGATCAGCCAGTGTATTCTTCAAAAGTCAAGTTCTGTGCCTGGGTCTGGGTTTGGAATAACATGAAGGTAAGCAAATAAGGCAAATTTCATTTTTGGGTGAACTATTCCTTTCATATGCTGATATGAGAACATATCGTATTCCTGAGGGAAAGAAGAGCCTGCCGGATGGGCGGCGGAGATGTACAGTACCGCTGACATTGACATAGCAAAGATAATGCACCAAAAATGAGATGATGTGGTATGAAAAAACAATAATATCAAGCAGCCTGTAAATATAGAAGCAATCACCTGAGGCTGGGGCAGACAGAAGAGGAAACAGAAGGAGAAGCAAGGAGAAATACGCACAACTTTATTTAATGAAACATTTCACAGCAGGGAGCTTATCACAATATTTGTGAAACCTCACACACACACAAAGTGAGAGAGTAGGACTAAAACAAAACAATGGAGAAGGAGAAAGAGAGAAAGTAAAAGCAATCAGTGTTGGAGAACCTCATCTCGGTGACAGAGCAGTCCTGAGTGGAATCGGAGCAGACATTTACCTAATGTAATGAAATTCAATTTGCAAGTGTGCCTCAGGTGATCAGCCATTCCACAAGAAACTGTTTTGATCATCGCATCACTACTACAAATTGACAAACCTCACTAACAAAAGTTATGGGTGAATTCAATTTAACGGGATCTAATAAATCATTAAATTTTGACAGACATTATTATACTATATACATTTTTAACCAACTTCATGACATGCATTCTGGGATGCATTTAAACAGTTTTAAAGGAGTTACAATGCAAATTACGACCTTATTAACCAGCGTTTATTTTTCCATTAAAAAAAATTAAATAATGTAGGCCATAAAACTATAATATTAAACTATAAAATACTGTGAAACACACACACACACACACACACACACACACACACACACACACACACACACACACACACACACACACACACACACACACACACACACACACACACACATATATATATACAGGGTAAATAAATATTTTAGGTACATCACTATTGGGTCTAACCCATGCATCTTCTGTTTATATTTGCTTCTAGGGCAATTTCAAGCATTTAAGCATGAGTGTTTTGATCACATAGAATAATGAGAAACATATACAGTATTTGGTTAGCTGTGTCCAATCGACTGACTGAACCTTTTAACAGTTTACCTGGACAAGAGTGTGTCATCCGTGAAGTACCATCATCTAATCTCAAGTTAATAAAAGTGAAGTGTCTGTGTGAGAGAAGAAAAAGAAAAAGAAAGAGCAGTGAGGGAAATGGAGAGAGGAGAGATAGATAAAGCATGCTCTTTCTTGCGGAACAGAGGAGGATCACAGAAGAAGAGAGCAGGGGGAACGTGAGGGTAAGAGAAAGAAGAAGAAAAAATACAAGGAGAGAGGAAGAGGGGGAGGAGAGATGGAGAAGGGAGGTCTCAGGAAGTAAAATGACTAATGGTCAACCCAGCACTTGGTTCTGCCTGTTAAACAGTCCTGTCATGGTGGCTTGGATTAGGGTACAAAATTGTGAAGGAAACAGAGAGAGAAGAGGAGAGAGAGAACAGAAGGGTTGTTATACATTTTTCATTAAGTATCCAGGCCCAAGACCACATCAAAGAGTTTAAGAGAGAGAGAGAGAGAGAGAGCGAGAGAGGGGAGGAAGGGGGTTAGAGCGATAGAGAGAATGATGGCAGGAAGTGGGTACAGTATGTTCTGCTTAACCTCAGAGTCATATGCTAGCCTTGTGGACACTCTGTGTTTGCCTTGCCTGCTGTCTGTAGCTTGTAAAATCAGCACCCTCAACTAAAAATATTTATTATTTTTGGCAAGAAACATTTGTTTAAAATCCCTGTGAGTCACTTGTTCACAAAATTAGTATTTTCTTTGTATGGTGAATGACATGTAGTGCACTATATAGGGGCTAGGGAATGATTCAGACAGTGTAAATATGCTTTTGATTGGGGTGCATGAAGTCTGGTTTCACGTTGTGTCACGCAAACTGCCACAGTGTGCACACAAGATAGTATAGAGCAGATCACATTCATGAATCGGTGCAAACCATAAAACATATCGGACACATTTGAATTCTACACAGAATGCTATATTTAATAGCGATAGGGATGAGATTAGGAGAAACAATTAGAGAGACTTTATTAGAAACAGCACTGACGAGTAGAAGAGATAACAACGGTGCCATTCACCAATATATTATTCTACACAGTTTTCAAACTACACATCCTCAGCATGATTGTAATCATTGTTTTGCTTTAGTAACAGTTTCATTGAATTGAATTTCATTGAAAGGGGTAGCCTATTAATAAGCTTTGACAGCACTTTACTGAGCTCAAAAGCTCTGGCCCGAGTTGATATAAACAAAAAACTATTAAAAAAAGGGGTGGAACTGCTTGATAAGTCCTGTCCTATCTTCCCTTTTTTAGCTGAAATTACATCAGCACCAAAGATCTGTAATAGAGATTATCGGACAGATGTATAATATCAAATGAAGTGGATTTGAGTCATTATATAGATCAGTAGTCACCATTAGTGGTCTCTTCGCGATAAAAACTGTGCCCGACCAAAATAAACCCGAATCACTTCTTACCCGTTCACCACATGCATAGATAGTTGTTATTTATTTATCTATTTTTTTTAAGAAATCTGACCCAAGACAAACCCAATGAAATTAGTCCCTAGTCTGACCCGACGGCATTTATTTCCGAAAACCCAACTGGACCTGAATGTAAACGCCATTGAAGTGTGCACAGCCTGCGGCCCTGAAGTCAGTAAAGAAAAATCCTGGTGTCCTGCAGACTGATTTGGACGCTTCTCCATTACTTTGATTTATTTAACATTTATTTAATTTCTTTTTACTTTATATTACTGCCTGCCTGATGGATACACGTTATATCTGAGTTCGGCTTTCAATTGTGACCAGTGGATTTGAAAAAATAAATGTTATAGTTTGATAAACATTTTATTGATAGCCGTTGTCTGCAACCTAATCGCTGGTGAAATGCTTCTGCACACAAAAAAGAAAAGCCCTGCATGAACACGCAGCAAAATGAAGCGAGTGGATTTTCCTGATCCAATATGATGGATCTCATATTTACTGTATAAGATGATTTATGTGTGCGAGGTTACAAATGTACTGTATGCTCCTTTTCTATGTGAGTTCCTCACTTAACATGAACATGCAAGTACACATTTTGGTTAAAAGAATTCAGGTCTTATAGGGTCCATGTGGAAAAGCACATTTATAGGCTGCTAATGCTGAACCCGAGCCCTGTCCGAGCACTCAGAAGTTTTGACCTGAACCCGCTCTGGTCTCAGGTCGGACCTTGGCTGTTTGGATCAAAGTGGACTCGTGAAGATATCTAGTCACATAGAATAATGATGCGGGTTTCAAGGCACTTAAGTTGACCTTTAAGTAGTGAAGCATAAACACTGTTATTTTTACTTTTATCATTAACAATAGTTTATTCTACACATTTATTGGAAACAAACTTTCATGCTTGTTTCGTCTGTCCAGAGGAGAACTGTTCCCTCCGACTGAGCCTGGTTCTCCAAAGGTTTTTTTCTCCATTTCTATCACCAATGAGGTTTTGGTCGCCTTTGGCTTGCTTAGTTGAGGATGCCTGACTGACTGCACAGACACTATTGGAAGAGAGCTGAACTGGATGATGACATCACTGAATTGTCAATGAACTGAATTTAGCTGGAAAATTCCCTCTTATTGAATGTAGTAACATTAAATTTGATTGTGTTCTTGCATTATTGACAAACTGTTTTCCTGTTTGACAAATAACAAATAAAGGTATACATTTCCTGTATACAAATAAAGGTGACTTGACTTGACTTGATTTCTAATAATAATAATAAAAATTATAAATATAAAAAATAAAATTATGATTTTAAACTATTTTATAAATTCTAAGTTATATATATATATATACTTTACTGTATATGCACCAATAATGTTTACAAGAAACATTTGTATTAGTGAAGCAAGAAGATTTTTACATTTATTTTACTCTCTCTATATAATTCATTTTGTTTCATAGTTCAGTTTGTTTTTTATTATCAGAAATCTTTGAAGAACTATGTTTGAATTTATGTTATTTATAGATGAGCTGAAGGAAAAGCCAGCCAGCAAATGTCCTACATAAAGTACATGTGAAGCCATTAAATACTGTTTGAAAAGCATCCCAGAAACCTTATGAAGTTGATTAAAACAACACTAAGAATCTAGAAAAAGATGCTCAGATAGTAAAATAGTTTGATTAGATTTTTTTTTTGATCACTGCATAATTCCCGTCTTAACATTTATTTCATTTTGCAACTTGAATCTTTTGAGAGAGAGAGAGTGAAAAATTGTGCACAACCTCCCAGAGGTCAAGTGTGGCAAGCTGCTGAAAGAAAAACTTTAAACAAGCAGTCATTGCTCTCCCTCAGAATCTTTCTTTCCCTCTCCCTGTGAGTCAACGGGAAGTGGCATTCCCTCCTCACAGTAGTGGCATAGCCGTTGGACCGAGTCATATTATCATCCTCTAAACCACTCAATGACTTAGTGTTGATCTTACACAGACTGTTCTGTGTGTGTAACATGTCAGGCCAGTGAGTCAGTGCCGTCTTTAATCTGTGTCCAGTGACCAGCCCTCTGAATCCTTTAACATCCTGACATTAAAAACAAAGGCAGCATCCAAAATTTTCTCTGCCCTCAGAAAACAAGCCTCAATTTATGTTCACACGTTTAATTTCTGCTTGGTTTATATAATCAGTTAGCATAATGTGTGTTGACGGAGCAATGAATCATTTGGTAAGCAGTCTTGGCTTGGAGTTTGTGCTCGAGAGAGCATTAGCGAGAGCTTGTCCAAGCTCAACGAGATGCCCCTCTGAATCCGACAGAGTCAGATTTCTACCAGGAAATTGGTAAAAGGAATACATTTAGGGTAGAGGGAGGTCTCTTGAAAGAGCTATGCACTGAGATGACCCCCAAAAGTAACTTTGTTGAGGAATCTAGCAGCACGACTTCTGAGGTTCTTCCTACCAAGTCCATTAAATGTAAAACTGTGAGAGCGTGGCACTAAAGGATCTGTGGATCTCTCAGGGGTTAGCAGTGAAATGTTAAAGAGATACATTTAACCTTGACCCTGCAGTTGGTCTTGTGGATATTGCTATGGATAAAAGCATTGCTGTAATATGTAGCTTTACCGTGTAAAGCTACATATTACAGGCAATGCTGATCTCTTGATATACTTTAACATAATAATGCATTAAACATGATGCTGAGATAATACATAATTGATGAGATAAATCACTTTTTAACTAGGATTAACATTTCTATGTTTTAAATACTTAAAACTGTGAAATTTCTGCTCTGACGGATGAATGGATGGATTAAATGATAGAAAGAATGACAGTAGAACGATAGGTGGATGAAAGATGGATGGATGGATGGATAGAAAGACAGAATGTTAGGAAGAACAATAGGTGAATGATGGATGGCTGATAGATACATAGACAGCTAGATAGAGATAGAGACAGATTGATATATCAATGGATAGAACAACAGAAAGAACAAAAGAATGATAGAATGATGATAGATAGAACAATAGATAGAATGAATGAACGGAAGGACAGATGGATTAAAACAGAAGGAATGATAGATAGAATGATAGATAGACGGACGGACGGACGGACGGATGGACGGACGGACAGACAGACAGACAGACAGACAGACAGACAGACAGACAGACAGACAGACAGATAGATAGATAGATAGATAGATAGATAGATAGATAGATAGATAGATAGATAGAACAATAAGTAGAACAACAGGTGGATGGATAGATGGAAAGATAGAACGTTAGGAAGAACACTAGGTACAATAATGTATTGATGGATGGACAGAGATTAAACGATGGAAAGAAAGATAGATAGGCCACTCGGAGGAACATTACAACAATAAGTAGAACAATAAGTGGATGGATGGATGGATGGACAGAATAGACGACACATAGACAGAGATAGAGACATTGATGCATCAATGGATTGAATGATAGAAGGAAAGAATGACAGAATGATAGATAGAACAACAGAACAATAGAACAATCGATATACTGTAGATAGAGTCACAGTATTGAAATTCTTCAAAAACTCATGTCTTACTCGGCTTTCTCTGCATATTAAACTGGGATGGGAGACATTTATTTTGACATTTAACAAAATTTCACACATCAGCTTTAAAAGAATGTCTATTTACAACACTAAGTACTTGAAATTTGTTTTCTAAAACAGTTACAAAAAGCTTAAAAGACTGTCATTGTTGACAGAGCAGAACATAACAGTGCACGATTCATTAAGCTGAGCTAAATTCTTTAAGGCAATACACTTGGGAATCTTGCCGCAAAATGCTCTAATAAGTATTTCACACAGGAAATTTTTCTTTAAACATGCTCCAGATCTTGTGTATTCTGGAAAGCTTGTGGGGTTTAAATGTCACAGACATGAAGTGGCATTCAGTGAGCCGAGCCAAAAGGAGATTCAGGCCAGGCTGGGGAACCAAAACCACGGTGTGGTCTAAAAACGACAATGAAACAAGGACACATCGTTTGGTCAATAAGATGTCAGATTACTGAGCTCAGGAAGAGAAAAACTGTTGCCAACAACTACTGACCGTTCAGCTCTACTGCACTGGAGAGATCTCGCAGACTATTTGGGTACCAGCCAGGACTTTAATGAAGTTACGCTTCCCCAGTGATTATGCCGGCCCTTATTGTTAATGAGCCTATTCATAAGACTAGAATTTAAAAAATGGCAGCTCCAGCATAATGTGGTCACGTTAAACTGGTCTACCTTACGTAACTGTAGGTCAAGACTCATGAGCTATCCCATCTTAGGTTACTGTTTATCTGCTGGCATTAGTGGTTTTATCATATGCTATGCAGCAAGCTATTGCATCAACACAAATACTGCATAAAACATCAGCAAGTGCAACAAAATCACACACAGTTAAACCCGCTCCAAACCATTCCTAGTTATTAACTGTTAATCTTGCTCAGTGCACGCTGTTTGCTTTCATACTGCATTCGATGCAAATGTACACGGAGAAGAAGAAGAGTCAACATTTATCAAAGGACAGTGACTACACTCAAACTAATCTTGGATTTCTATTTCTGCTTGAGGACCTGCTCTCATTAGGTGCCATGCTGCATGCTGAGGAAAGTGTGTTTTGATTGAAAGTAGTCTGTACCTAAAGAACTATCTGCTCGGAAAGTAGCACAGGAGATAACATAGAATCCCACACACTTTATATTCAAACACACACATACACAAATGTGCAAGGAGCGTAGGAATGATCTCAAAAGTGCAGGGGAATGATAGCAAAAGCTTGCCTCATGAATATTAATAAGGTGAAGTTTGGCCAGTTGCTAAAATGCAGTTAAGTGGTCATTGGCCATAATAGGTTATGATCGCTTATATTTTCGGTCAGCTCATTACTGATTCTGCTGGTTGGCAGAGAAATGAAAATTTGCTGAAAATGCACTTTTCAATTACTATTTAATTTAATCTAAATGCATAACTTATAATTATAAATAAAACATTTTGGCAAAATAATCATATTTTAAGAGTGTAGGATTGGGATAAAACAGATTTTTTAGTCAGCTACATAAAACAATGACGTTAAAGAAGTAGTTCACTTACCCCCCCAAGTTGATCCTCTGCAGTGAATGGGTGCTGTAAGAATAAAACTTCCTTCTTCCCGAAGATAAGGAAGTTTTATCATTACAGTGGTGCCGAAACCCGGGAGAAGGAGGGACGCGCTGCTGAAGATCCCTAAGGAGGATGCTGCCATGGACGCTCGAGGCGGTGGACTGTAGCGAGTTGCCGGGGACGGGCGAGCTCGCTGCCGACCGCCCGCGATGTGGAGGGACGGCTGCCGTCCGTGAGGGAGCGGAGGAGTCGGCGCCGTTCGCCAGGGGGCCGGAGCCTGCTGCCTCCGGGAAGGTATCCGGAGGAGCAGGGAAAGGGGGACTCCTGCCGGCTGCCCAAAACCGGAGGAGCCGTCGCCGTCCACCGGGCGGCGGAGGGGTGTCGTGCCGTCCACCGAGGGCCGCCCAGTGCCACCGCCATGCACCGCGGAGGAGATCGCCCAGCCGGTGGAGGGCCGAGCAGCAGTGCGTCTGAGAACCAGAATTTTTATTTTTCTCTCTCCCCTCTCTCGTCTCTGTCGCTCCTCCTTACATCTCCTTTTCTCTCGCCTCATCTGTCCTACCCCCAGGTTCCCGCAGGGTTCCCGTGAGCGGTCCCCCCCGGAAGGGGGGGGGGGTGTAGAGCGAAGTGTTCCGAGGGACGTGGGAACAAGGAGTGAGGCCGGCAATGATTGGGCAAATCAGTGACACCTGCGACTCACCGCCGGTCTCGAGTCCCGCGTAGGAGATGGAAGGATATAAAACTGGAGCGACGACAGTGAAGGACGAGAGAGGACCAGGCCTGGACTTTATTTTAGGTTTTGGTTTTATTTTGTGCGCATCAGTCGTCCGTGAGGGGCTGGTGCGCTGTTTTGTGTTTATTTTGATTATTAAAGTTTCATTGTGATTGTCCGCCGGTTCCCGCCTCCTTCTTCCCGAAGATTAGGAAGTTTTATCATTACAAAGACTATAAACAGTTTTTTTTTTTAAAAATCACACTAATCTACAAGTAATCTACACGATTTCCTCAAAGATATTAACTTCAAATTGTTGAGTCAGGAGAGAAATATGCATAGATCAAGCACTGTTTACAAGCAAAAACAATCCAAAACAGTTCTAAACAAATATGTCGGTTTTGATGTAAGATGGACAATAAGATATGAACTTTTTCACTGGAAGCAGCGCTTTAATGGATAGAGGAATCATAATTTGGGCAGAAGTGAAGGCTTTAAGTTAAGATGCCTTAAATCTGGCTTTGTTTCTTGCAGCTTTTACCTTCACGGGATGTTAATTGATGGACTGGAGTGTTTTTTGTCGGATGTTTGGACTCTGATTCTAACGGCACTCATTTACTGCAGAGGATTCACTGGTGAGCAAGTGATGTAATGCTAAATTTCTACAAATCTGATCTGATGTTTGATCTATCCACCCATCAATCCATCCATCCATCCATCCATCCGGTGACCTATTCCTTTTGAATTCACCTTTTTATGCAGCTGGCTAAAAATTCTAAATTTTATCCGAAATAATTATAGTATATATTATTATATGATTTATATTATACATGTATATTAAATCAAATTTAAAATATAAGTATAAATAAATTACACATGAAAGCCTGCATATTAATTTCCTAAATCAAAATATAAATAGTTACAGTATAAGTTAACATTAACAAATAAAACAGTTAACAGCTGCTAGGCAGCAGCATATAGTACACTGATTTAGTTATTTAGCTCTTTAGTATGATAGACAAGTGGTGGTGGTAGGGAATACAGACAGACAGAATTTATTCTATTTTATACAAAATAGAGACAATATTATGCTAATGATGTAATCTAAAATGTAATTTCACTCTTTAATGTTGACTATCCTCATTTTCATTCAGTTTTTTTTCGTTAGGTCTTTCCTATCTCTTGCATACACACACACAAACACACAAATGCAAAAGCTACACATGCACTCACACACTCTAAATGTGTGATGACTCACTCTGTTTCTAACTCTTGGCATTGGTTGTAAAAACAGATTTGAAAAAAAAACAAACAAAAAAAACAACAACAATGAATTAAAAACATTTTATCTACGTGAGAGTGCAAGGACCAAGGACAGCTGCATCTATCATGCTTTCAAAACCTCAAAGAATGACTCTCTCGACCACAATACAAAGATGCTCGTAGTGGTATTCAATTATTCAGTTAGATTTTTTTTCCAACTGGAGATGTTTAGTTCTTTCTGATTATACAATATATGAGACTTTTTTCTGAGTGAAAACATGAGTGCATTTGGATTTGCATTTCACGGCAGAATGCAGCAAGAACTGAATGGGAGTTTACAGTGAATTGTGGAGGCCTTCTCTTATTCTAAAGCTCTGCTGTCACCTAAAAATAAAAATAAGGAAACTTTCTGACCAGAATGTGGAAGCTGAAGGTCAAGTTTACTCTCAAGACATACCTTGTAAGGTTTTTTTTTTTTAAATCTCTCATCATTTGCTATTAATACTGTTAACTTTCAGACAACCCCAAAATTTGATCATTTACTCATTCCCACAATGTTCCAAACCCACATGATGTTCTTTCTTCTGTTAAAACACAAAAGAAGTCATTTAGAAGAAGATTTAGGATGCCAACTAAAATTTGGACCCCACTGATTTTCATTGAATGAGAACTGAAATGATTTGTGTTTAACAGAAGAAGGAACGACAGACTGGTTTGGACCAAAGCACAAAGAAATGATGACAGTGTTCTTTTTTGGTTGATCTATCATTTATCAGCTACCAAATTACAATAGCGTCTTTGTATGCTACTGTGCCTTAAAGACCTACATGTGAATGTCACTGTTATTTTCTAACCTCTCTGTACAGTATTTGCGGTTTGTATTGCTAACAAACATGCAGACACAATGATATGCTTGATCATTGTGGATTGAGTTTATATCTCATCCACAGAGTCTGTGTATTAGTAACATCCATATTTCCTGAGCCCCAGTCTGTGATTCAAAGTTAATTATTTCACTTTTCTGTCAACACAAGGTACTGTTAAATCATTGTTTTGTACAGACTAATATGATATATTGGGTTATCAGTTATGTTGTTTATACTAATATTTTTTGGAAACACTTGATTTCACTTCTCCAAATATAGTTATATATAGCTACAAATTCAGCTTTGCCAACACAGGAATAAACTACGTTTTACAGTATATTAAACAGAAAACAGTTATTTTAAATGATCATAATATAAAACAGCATTACTAGTTTTGGATCAAATAAATGCAGTCTTGGTGATCATAAAAGACTTTCAAAAACACTTAAAGAATCTTACAACCACAAATATTTGAACAATAGTGCACATTATAAAATCTACCTGAAGAGAAATCCAAAATCGCATAAAATGGGTTCTAAAATTTATGGTGTATTATGAGTTCTTTCTTTTATATCTGCATTTTGATTGGTCCGTTTTCTAATGGCAGGAGCATTTATCGTGTCATCCTCCTTTGACAGTGATTAAAGCTCATTTGGGCTACCACTGCATCAAAGAAAAATATATAAACAATGTAACATTATTGTCATCGGTTTATTGATTAACATGACAGTTAATTTTATCACTTTAGTTTTTGAAGAGGCTCGACCTCCCTCGCCTCCTCTGACAGACTGCCTTTGGGCATGCCTTTGTTACACAAACCTGGCAACCCCGGTGATAAAACTCTCCCTCTCTCTGTTCTAGCACAAAACCAGCTGCAGGCTACTCTCCCCACTGCCCGTCCCTTCAAGGATAGCGAAGCTGCTCTCTCCTTCTCTCTCTTTTTGAAGTGGAGCCGTGGTCATGGTGGTGATTAGCATTACAGGGTTTACGCTGCTTTCATAACCACCTGCTTCTCCCTCCAGCAGAAGAGGTGGACAAAAGTTTTCTCACAGCTCCTCGCTCAGATCTCAGAGCCTTGTTCTGCAGGTCTTCTGAGGAGACTGCATCTCTATGTCACTAAAGTTTGCGATGTTGCATCAGTTCAAATCTCTGCAGTTCAACACTCTGAAGTGTAACATCTCTCTATACTGATCAATCTAAAGGGGTATCACATTGACATTGAGTTGCCAGAAGGCATTCCCACTACTCTAGTATCCAGCTGTATCAGTAGCTGAGTTATTAGGTTGTATTTTCATCAGATTTGTTGCATTGCCAAAGGTTGCGGTCTACTCATGTTGCCAAAAACTGCTTTGTTGCTTCATATCAATATCTGTGAGAACCCCAAAGGTTTCTACACCCCCCCCCCCAAAAAAAAACCCTCATGTAGTTTTAAACCTGTAAGACAATGAATGCAACCAATTTCCCAGTTTTCCAAAGATCTGAGGATTTCAAGCTTTAAAAAACACCATAAAATGATCATAAATTCAGTCAACTGCTGTACGTGCTCGCTGCTACTTTGACGTGGACTTTTCACTCATTTTATCAAAGGCTTCCAAAAAGGAAGAAGAAATAATTGCTAGTTCTTTGCATGCTATCCACGGTCATAATTTAGTCTTGTTTGAGAGATCCGTAGGACACACTGTACCTGCAAGCTAAATGGTTCGAGCAAAATGGTCTTCATGCATAATAGACAGAGGTTCTCGCTTTCATTCTGTAATAAGATTATGTGCAGACATGGGCAGAACAGCCTACGATCACATCAAATGCTCCCTGAGCCAAATGAAAAGAGAGAGAGAGAGAGAGAGAGAGAGCTCTCCTCAAGAAAATAAGGACCAAGCGTGCCTCGCAGCTGAGACAAGGAGAAGAAGAATAAAGAATAGGGAGTGTGTGTTTGAAGTCAGACAGCCTTTTCTCCACTTCAGATATTTGATGACGGCGACAGGGGGAGAGCGAGGAAGGAGAGAGAATGGGAGAGGTAGAAACATCAAGATAAGGCACAGAAAGAGCTCCATATAAAATGAAGGAAAGTGAAATTACAGCGAAGGATTGCAGCAGAAGGAACAAAGAAGTGTAAGATAGATGAGTCCTACACAGGATCAGATGCTATTGGCTGAGAGAGAGATAAACATATCCCATCCTTATGTTCTTGCCCAAGTGTTTAAATTGATTTTATTTCAGTTCACTTAAAGGGATTATTTTCTTAAACCAGCATCGGAGAATCAGGGTTTTGAATCTCAAATATAATCACTAATATCATGGTGGACATCAAAAGTACCGTGAAGTCAATATTAATGTACTTAAGTTCACTGAAGTCTGAAGCAAGCTTGACAGGCAGCTGGTTTTGAAAGCTCACAAGTGTATTTGCAAGTCTTCAGTGTGATGCAGCTTGCTTGATACACTACCGTTCAAAATGTTGGGCTCGAAAAAAATTAAATAAACAAAAATAAAAGCTCTAATGCTCTCCAAGGCTGCATTTCATTAGTCAGAAATACAGTCAATAGAGTAATATTTTGAACTATTATTACAATTTAAAAGAACTGTTTTCTACTTGAATATATTATAAAATGTATTTTATTCCTTTGGTGCAAAGCTGAATTTTCAGCAGCATTAAGTGTCACATGATCCTTCTGAAATCATTCTAATGTGCTCATTTAGTACTCCGTGGGCCTTGCAGTGCTAATGCTGGCTGATAGATTTGCTGAGGTCTATTATATAATGAGTATTAATTAAACAACAATATTGGCAAGAAAATTGCTTATTGCTCTTAATTTGTTTTGTTGTTCATTATCGCTGATTGTTTACTTGAACAATTGCATGACAAATATGAAGCAATGTTTATTTAATTAGAAATGCTTGAAGGCTATGGTCTCTTTTTATAATTTCTAATTTTCCATATTATTTAACTTAATAAAAGAGGGCGTTCGTTATAAATAAATTTTGCTGCATTTGAATTAGAAATCATGACATTTTCACTGGTGATGGTACTGACTACATTTTAGATTTTGTCATTACTCCAGTCTTAAGTGTCACGTGATCCTTCAGAAATCATTTTAATGAGCTGATTTGCTGCTCAAGAAACATTTACTATTATTTTCAATCTTGAAAACTGTTGTGCTGGTTCCAATTTTTCTGGAAACTGTGATATATTTGTTTTAAGATTCTTCAACGAATAGAAAGTTCAAAAGAACAGCATTTATTAAATTCACCGACACGGTTGATAAATTTAATACTCCCTTGATAAATAAATTTATTGATGTCCTTCGAGATACAACATATATTACTGAACGCAAACTTTTGAATGCTACTTTAAATATTGAGCAATACAAATAGATTAAAAAAGGCACGTTCTGAAGCAAAAAAAAAAAAAAAAACTATTCTGACCAAATCAATACAATCACTGAAAGATCTAATGTATTATTTACAAACTAACAAAATTCAATGCATGGGGAAATAGGGGGTTATTTTGAAAAATTAAATACATACAGCACCCTGCTGCTTTTAGCTGTAAGCCTATTACCCTTAATTGCCTTATTTCTGCTGACACACTAGCTCTGTTTCAAAATCAAGTGTGCTGCCTTTCTGTCTACTGCTCCCTCATTAACTATCTCCCTTCTAAGGAAGCTTCCTAATAGTCACGAAACCTTATAAATGACTGATTTGCAACACTCTATATAGGTAGCAGATAACATAGACTTGACTTACTGTTCATTTTAATTGAGTTAGCATGTTGCTAATGACACAACACTCTAAAAATGCTAAGTACAAGTAAATATTGGCTACAGTAATATGCCTATGCTTAATTATGTAGATTTTTTTATCAATACATTTCAGTAGCCTATACTCCAGCGGTTCTCAAGTCCAGTCCTCGCGACCTCCTGCTCTGCACATTTTGTGTGTTTCTCTTATCACTTCAGACGCTTGTTCTATTCGACCGTAAGTGCCCTGCGAAGTGGGCTTCACAGGATATTCCGCCATCATTCCATTTCTAAGCGAGTGTATATGTTCCATTTTAAGGTCATTAAAGTGTATGAAACGTACATTTAAATTTTATTTATTTACCAAGGTATATGATGTCACACTTGTCCGTGTGTGAAGATGTTGCAAATGTTCCGAAGTGAGGTAAACTTCAACAGATTTCCCCTGCTCAGAGAGTAGGGAGCAATGAAAACTGTCGGAACATAGTTCATGCACAGAGCTCACGTCCAACAAGCTTATTATCTGAATCAGGTGTGTTAACAAAGAGAGACATACAAAATGTTCAGAGCAGGGGTTTGCGAGGACTGGAATTGAGAACCGCTGGCCTACTGAATGAAAAAAAAAAAGTATTGAATTGCCCTCTAATCAAAGATACATGCAATGCTCCCTTAGAACTCAACTAAAGGAATGTACTGCAATCAAATCCACAGTTATCACACCGTTATCATACTAAAAATACTATCCATTTGACTTATCTTTAAAAAAAGTAAGTAAATAATCAAGCCATGGTAACAGTTTAAATGTAGCACAGTTTTGATTTAAAGTTGCAGACATGGCAACCCTGTTTATCACCATCATTCTAATTTACATCAAGTCAAAGCTGGAATGCATTAGTACAGCTGGGCTCAGAAACCCACACAGACACTTTACAGCTAGACACTGTGACACTGAACACCTGTATACTCAATACACATACGGTGAACACAATCACGGTGAGTGAACATATGCCGAAAACAAGACAGGTCTGAAGATGCAATCCTCCAAAGATTTTCACATCACTGTACATACGGATCCGTATGGTAACAGTTTTAAAACTCAGAATTAAATTCAATTAACTGATACATGCAGAACATTAACAGATTATTATATTTGCAGAATGTATAAATGGAACTTGCATTGGTTTAATCAAATTACTTACAGTCACACTCAAACTTGTGCACAAACACAAACAATATAGGTTGGGCTTTAATACATTTTCCAGGTTTCAATACAACTTTTAATCAACAATACACACACAGTGTGAACAATTCATAGGTGCAAACAATGTTTATGTAATCAAATATAATAATTTGTGCTTCCTTTCAAAAAAAATATATATATATTTTACACTGACCAGTGTATATACGAATTTTTTTTTTTGTAATTAAAACAAAGCTGAAACAATAAGGAATATTATATATATATATATATATATATATATATATATATATATATATATATATATATATATTAAGAAGCATTAGAAAAGTTAGAAAATCTGAAAGAAATTAGAAGAAATCTAGATATAATGAAATAAATTGGAAAGATATTTATATAATTATAATTATAATTATAATTTTGAAATAAAAATAAATCAAAATGAAATAAGGTGACAAAAGCACATAACAAAATTACTACCAATTATTACTACTAACCCTAACAAAAATTGACAATAAAATAACTTAAAAATGTATACATCTATAAATCCAATAATATATACATAAATAATATTTACATTTCACACTGAATATTATTTTTTATTTGGAAAAATGTCAGATGCAAAAATGTGTTGTGGACAGAAATTTACACTGATTTTAACACAGAAGATAATTTAAGTTTGTCTTATTATTTTTTTAAATATTTTTTTTATGTTAATATTTTAATTGAAGGACAAGTGGAAATGATCATCCGTCTTCCAAAACATCCTTCTAAGAGGTTTAACAGTATTTGTGATATGTACAGTAATACAGACACGTATAGCAAAACAAGTACACACACTGCTGCTTATCTGAGTGTGTCGGTGATGGTATAGTGTGTTGGTGTGTTTCTTAAAGCCCAAAGCTTCAAATCAATACAGCTCTTTTCAGCTAGATGTCTGTGACAAACAGAATTATCCAGCACATTTAGACCCTTATGCAGAGCCGGCACCAGGGCACCTCCATCGGGGGGGCATTAAAATTTCTAGGGGGGGCCTAAATCACACTGAGTGGGGGTGGTGGGGGGAAATCTGCGATCTCAAGCAATTGCTGACGATCACGAGAATGTGGAATTGCTTTCAAACAGGCAGGTTTTTTTTTTCTTTTCTTTTTTATGGTGACGGCACTGCCCTTACAGTTACTGTGGAAAATCTTATCACAAAAGTCTGTCTGCTCCCAAAACACATCTTCAGCTTCCAGAAACACACACACAATACACAACACTTTTGCAAATAAATACTACTGCATAGAACATGAACATATGACATTATCTCTATTTTCAGTGCCAGAGAGACGTTAGAAATCTCCATTTCAGTAGAGTGATTGCTTTTCTATTCTGAAAAAGCAGCATTTTCACATGGCTCCTGAGGCTATTCAGAGGTTTGTCCATGTAAATTATAAAATGCATTCATATATCTGTTCGCAGTGTCACGGCACAATTCTTAATGACAGCATATGGCACTGTTGCTGTCTAACGCTGTAATTTACAGGTTTATGAAGCAAATATTTTGTCAGCGTGTAGCTAAACAAGTGTGGAGAGAGGAAGGTTTATGGGTGAACTGCATGAGGAGAAGAGATTAATTTGCTTTGTGTAAGGGCTTATGTGCAGAGAGCAGCTCATCTGTCTATGTACTCCAGTTATTTCTGTTCGACTCAGCAGCACACATTACAGCATTAGAACAGGTGACCTGATTGAGCTCACTGTTGAGAAAGCTGCTTTGAAACTGCAGCCTGACAACCAACTCATAATATACAGAGCTTCAAATATGGTCAAGTTACACTTGTGAAAGAGTAGTTTACTGCACAACAGGCTTCTATTAAAAGATAACTACACTAAAGCTAATGAAGTGAACGCGTTCTCTCTGATGTTGCCACAATTAGTGTTATCTAATATAATATATTTAATATAGTCTAAAATATCAGTAGTTGGTACCAATACCAGTTCTCAGTACCAATTTTGGTACCACAGTGAAAACTATTGCAATTCATTAATTAAAAATTTGTATTCAAGTAATTGAAAGAAAAAATTTAATAATTAAAAGAGTTAATTGTTACATTAAAATGTCAGCATGCAGCATTCAAATATTCTTAAATTAAGCAAACATTGCATAACAAATCTATAATTATAACTGAATTCATAAATAAAATAATAAATAGAATTAGTAAATCAATTAACAAGAAGTGGCAGGTCTGTTGGATTTACACTGCAAGACTTAATGCTTAGATCTATTTTCCCATCAGAATTCATCAATATGTCAAACACTGCAAACCTCTGATTAAGTTCTGCATTTTATTACGGTGTGTGCTTTTTTAAGTTATTTAAATTATGATCAAGCAAACAAACTTATATAAAGAGCTATAAAAGTTAAATGAAGAGCTTCAATTCAGCCGCAGTTGCAAGATCACTGATTGAGTGAAAACTCCCCGTTATAATAATAATCAAAAAATAATGCATCTGCAAAGTGAATCTTATATTTTCATTCTGTTTAATTTATGGATTATAACAAATTGATTTGTGAGTGTGCAGAGATCATGCTGAACAGTCTGCTCATATTAAGCAGATTCCGTCTAACTTCTTATTGGCCAGTGTTCAGGTGCTCAACAAACATGCCTGTGATTGGCTAAATAGAAACCTTTGCCGCTTTTTATCAGCAGGTACTGAATTAACCCAATATTAAGTAATACAGAAAGGCTGGCATCATCACATGTTTTACAATTTAAATATCGTCAGGGTGCTAAAGTACGGGTACTTTTGACAACACTAGTCAGAACAACAATTATTGGCATCTCAAGCAGTGCTTGTGGTAAACAGCATCTGAACAAATACATTTACTGTATAAATCATTACTAAAGAAATTATAATAAATATTATACATGATGGATGACACATATGGATACTGTTGAAAAAGACAGAAGTAAAATGTCAGGCAGGGGTCAGTGATTAAACCAAATGAATACATGAACATTGCTCAGAATTACAAAAGCTTCATATGAGACCTTCTACATCTAAAGGAAACACATTTGTTAATTTTCTTTGCTTGCCTGTAAAGCTGCGTGCACAATGCAATAACAAAATAGCAATAATTATCCCTCAATTAGGTTGTTGCTAAAGAACCTTTTCTGTTCTATAAAAAACACAATAGAAAGAGAAGGAAGGAAAGTTGAAGGCATGGATGATGTAATACAAGAATGCCCGCTTAATGGTTTAACTGCTGTGCTTTTATAAACAGTCATTTATAATGTCACAGTTTCAATAGTCCAATAGTCAATTTGTTGATGCATTCTAGTGCAGACCTGCAGGGCTCTAGTCAGTAAGCCCATGAGAGTGCATGGGCTACGTTTTTCAAATCAACAAAATCACATTCAGGTTACTGACAACTTAAATGACTATATTAAATTTTCAAGTGTGAGTTTTTAAATGGCAAATGTAGAGGCACAAGTGTTTTCTATAGTTTTTACTATAACTGCTGTTCTTAATTATTCTGTAGAATAGAGAAGAAAAAGTCATCCGGTTGGGACAATTTAAGACATTTCAGTTTGTAATCCCAGAGCTATTATTATTTTAAACTTAAAAATTGTCTTCTCTATAATTTCTTTTTCAAAACTGCATCAAAGCATTTGCTGCTGTATCAATACATAATCATCCATATCTATACGCGAATCAGCAAGGAATGCATCACAATATATTGCTGTATAGATGTTTTGAACAGCGCCATTTAAAGCCTTGTTCCATGTGCCCCTTTTATACTTTGAGCACCTGCCCCTCCAAAGGTCTCTGCACGGCCCTGTTCAGAGGGAGTGTCAGCCACGTTAAAAAAGTTAACCGCTTAAGTCATTTGTGGATTAATGCGTATTGGTGACGCGAACCATTTAAAACGATTCAGTTCGATTTGGTGAACTGGTTCAAGAAGATCCAGTTACATCGAATGATTGGTTCGCGAACCGGATATCACAAACTGCAGTGTTTTGAAATATCACACAACAGACACAATAGAGAAGACAATGCTGAATAAAGTCGTAGTTTTTGCTATTTTTGGACCAAAATGTATTTTTGATGAAGTAATATGCAGTTATTAGCTGTGTCCACTGTATTTTTTGTTGGTTTTCATGAGAGCCCCCTTTAAATGACCAGGACCCCCCATTGCCCCCCCAATCAAAATTGTCTGGAGCCGCCACTGGAGAAGTGGAACACGACCACGTCCCACCAGTCCTCTTTAAGACTCTCATCAACAGACGTCTAGTTTTGAGTGCGGGAAGAGGCTAAAGTAAAGTTAAGCAGCACAACAGTTCATGTGCTGGTCATTGTCTAATTAGGACCCAAAGTAGATAAATATAATGTGTGCTTTTTAAAACAGCAGCGGGAAACTCTGTATATTCATGCAGTGTGCGCATGTCAAAAGAGTAAATCTGATCAGAAGCTTGTGACGTAAACGCACACATCAACCCGATCACTTTATTTACCATGTAAACACTACGTTCGGATTCGTCAATCAGAATGAATTCATTCCGATGGAAGCAAAAAGTGTCCATGTAAGCGCACCTATTGATCTACAACAATATAGAGAGCGCTTTGATGGTGTCAGGGACCAGTCAAACTCTAATCACCCCCATCTGTTCACTATCAGCGACCTCATCAAAAGGACTATAAAGCACTCACCTCAGCCCCAGTTCTAGGTCAAGCCTCCAACAGGAACCGACCTCATGTTTCCGTCCCCTGCTCACCCCGTGTCCCGTGGATTCCAAGACGTAACGTATACATACTTTTGAAACACTAAGCTTAATGTCATTGTTCTGCTGCCTCCAGGATTCCCGAGCCATTCCTGTTACCCGATTTTCCAACGATCTCCTGTGTTCCCATCGAGCTCGCTGGAAAGTTTCCTCTCCTGTAAAAGAAAAGGGACACGCAATAGTGAACAGTGATTTTGTGGCATTGACCTCTCTTCTATGGACGTACTCACCTGCATTCAGCCCCTCACTTAGTGATCTGCACCGTATCTGCACCTGAAATCACTTATTACTCACCGTGCACTTGATCTTGTGAAAAATAAAAGTTGTGTTGAATTCACTTACCTCTGCCTCCCGTGACTATCCTGACAGATGGGAACTAAGTGCATATTTATATACCACAATTTTAACTTCTCGATAGAAATATATATATGTTCACACAAAGAAAGAAGGCGTGATTTCAGTAAACGTTCGACATATATCATGTTCAAGCCCGAAAGGGGAATCGAGTCGTGTGATGAAGCTTGTATGTGTTTGCAGTACACAAGCCACGGATGGTAGTATACACTCAGTAGTGAGTAGTGAACAAACACACACATACAAACATACACAACGTAAACACACCAGGACCAGTGGGCAGCCATTTATCGGGGTTCGGTGTCTTGCTCAAGGGTCTCAGGGTCTTCAGTCATGGTTTTGAAGGTGGAAGAGAGCACTGTACATTAAATTAAGTGTATGCAAACGTAACAGTATCACACACAGAATACACCCGAGGGAAAGGCAAAAAAACTGTAAATCTATAAGTGATGATGTATATAGAACTATACGGGGCCGGGAGTTCAAGTGTTGTCCCAGACAGAATCCTCTGTCACATCCTCCAAGGCCAAATCCGAAGAACACTAACCTAAGGCCTTATGAACAGTGATGCAAAAATAAAGACTTCAAGGCTCAAAGTTAATATTAAGTGCAGAATTTGGGATTAGATTGGAAATCCATGATTTTGTATTAATCTCTCTAAAGAGATGATGAAATAGTAGGCAGAGAAACTGCAAGTGAACAGTTACCTCAAATCAAATATGACTAACTCTACATCTAAGAACACTAATGGTGATTTGTGTTCTTTTACAGGCTGATCCATTACTAGTGAACAAACCCATAAATGAATCAACTGGTACAGTAAGTGTATCAGTAAGTGATAATGTACAGTCATAGGATCTTCTATCACACTAAAGGGTTTCTTTTGGCATAATGACAACCACACTGTACATTATCTCACTTACTAAACCAATACTTGCACAATAAATAACTAGACATGAAATATTGATTCAAGGTGAAATTACTATGTGAGAACAAAGAGAGTGTGGAGTGCTATCAGGGAAAATTATAGTGTAAATCAGTGGTTGCCAAGGACAACGCTTAATTATACAGTTTAACGGTCATTATACAACAATTTTTGACCGCAGAATGCTGCAATCAGAGTCAAGTATTCCAGAGAGAGATGGACAATTGAGAAGCCTAGTAGACCACTAAGACACCAGCTCAAGATCTATAAAAGAACTTCATAGACACCACTAGTTACCAGGGCAGTCACTAGAACATAAAGAATGGGGGGCATTATTTTGGACATTTACTGTATTTACTATAACTGAAACAGACCAAGTTCTACATTCAAACAGAACAATATGCTACACCCAAATCGCATATTATAATTTTAATAAACAAAAAACCTCAGCATCCATCTAAAAAGCTCAATGACTAGAACCATGGACAAACAAGTTTGACAACCTACAAATTAAGTCACCTTCCATTGTCACTTGAGTATGTTACAGTTATGCATCCTCAATCTGGCAACCCACATAAGCATTGGTCTGAGTAGGAGGAGGTGGGAGAAACAAATCACCCTGATATTTTGAATTTGGACTTCAGTATCCATTTTAACTGTCAGCTGTCAATATTACATACTGTGCATTTAAATATGGAAAAGATCTGCCGCTGGATACTTGTCACTGGATGCTGTATTTGAATAATTAATGAAAATAATTGAGCACTTTTGGGGACATTTTAATAGTTATTTAAACATAAAAGTTTTGTGTAATGTATGCATTAATAAAAAAAAAAAATACTGGTAAAAAAAATTATGTATTATTAGTTACCATTGTAGCGAGTAGTCTTCCTATGAGATAAATGCTGTTAAATTGTCAGTTACATTTCTGAAAGCTTCAATGGCCACATGAATACATGTTCTTGACTCTAATGACCCTTTCATGTAAAGTCTGTTCACTCGGCGGCTATATTTGCCTCACCTTTAGGCAGCTATTTTGGGCACCCAAGACAAAGTCCAATCTATTTGAATGGGGAAATCTTGAAATCTCAAACTGTTTGCCACACTCACATTTAAATAATATATTTCAAAACCACAACAGAATGTTACATGAACTGTCCCATACTCTTATGCTAAATGATAAAAAAAAACTTATATTTCTGACTGGCCAATGCGCATGTGAAGCCCTAAGCACCCGTCTCAGTACACTGACTGTTTCTATGGCAACCAGACTTTCTAACGTCAGCTGAAGTGATGTGATGACTTTACCAATTCACCCTTTACTGGGAGTTTGAATCTGCCATTTTGTCAGACAAACAAACCAGACAGGAGAGCAGATTAATACTGGTGGACTTGAACTTGAAAAATGGTGTGTATTGACGACAAGATGCCTTCTAATGTTTATTCATGTTTATGTCATACTGTAACTTAAAGAAGAAGAGATGATTGGTTCACCTTCCGCTTGAACTGAGGTACTACACCGATCCGTCAAATTTAAATAAAGAGCCACAAAACTGTATTTATTGTCTGAATTTATTAAAAAAAAATGCAAATTTGAAAGCTGAGACTTTGTTTCATGCCAAAATTAACCTGCTCTGTCTGTCTGTCAGCGCACTGTCAGTGTCCTCTTTGCTCTGCAATGTATTTTTTACTGCGTGAGAACATGATGTGTGGCATGAGAGTGCTATGGCTTGTCAGACATATCAATAAGAACAATAACAGGTCTTTGCGAAGGATCAATTGCAGATTGGGTCTTATTTAGAAATCTTATTCTGCCATGTTGTGCGTTGCCCTTTCTCCCATTGATTGTAATATGAGCTCACCATCTTGGGATTTGTAAGGTCTTTGTTTGCTCTCAGTAGTAAGAGTCATACAAAGAGGGGGCACATAGCATTATCTGTGTGGGACCCCATTGCCCCCTTTGGTAACAGGTCTACTATTCACACAAACATTCATATGTTACACTCAAGGAAGTCTGAAGAAAAAGCAAATGATCAGTTACTTCAAATCAACTATGACTAATCTATATGCAAGAACATTAACGCTAAGATTAATCAAGATTTGAGTGATCTTTTTTTGAGTCTGAGTCATTAATGCTGAATGAAAGTGATTTAATGGATAGGTGTGTAAAGAAACAGACATCTGTGTGTTTTCTTGTATCTGCTCTGGATGTAAGTTGTCCTCTTTCACTTTCTGACCAAAGGCTCATTGAGGCGTGCCACGATGTCTTTCTTCTGCCACGAGCGTGTTGATCTGACAGTTCCACCAGCATTTTCCATTCCAAAGCATTGAAACGTTCCTCTCCTTCATGTGGCAGACAGACGCCCCTCGTCTCATCTCATCTCTGATCAAAAGAATTTGCCTGTAGACCCTTATTGAGCCTCAATAATGCAGCCAGGAGCAACAAACGAACAAGGCCTCTGGACTTGACCCGGCTGCGTCTGTGTGTGTTTGTGTAGGTGTCTGTGTGTGTTCCAAGTATGCATTAATGGCAGCTATGCCCTGCCACGCATCTGCTTTTTAATTGGAAGCTGCATGTTTGCATTGCCGGAGAAATCTGTGTTATTCGATTCGTGACACAGTACAAAATGTTCCTCTTTCTCCACTGTGTAGATACAACACTGAAACAGATACGCCTTTCTAATAGGCCAAGAGTGAGAGTGTGTGTGTGTACACAGTATGTGTGTGATGTGCTTCAAATGCATTTTGGCTCTCTACTGTGGTTTCACAATGAATTGTGGGAAGCAAATGGCCAGTAGCAATAAATGTGGAAATTATCTGAACTGACGTGTGCTAAAAAAAAAAAAAAAACGGAGTAGCTTATTTATCATGCATGATTTGGTGTTGTTTGCTAAAGCTAACATTATTATTGCTCACAATTAGGTTTTGAAATTTCGGCATTTAATACTACATTACATTTATAACATAAACCACTTAATTCATCCCGCATAGTTGTACAACAAACAATGTCATGTGGCTTGTTTCCTAAATGTTGGAATGCATAACACAAGTTTTTCCCAGATTTTTGTCCGCGTTTGCAGTCTGGAGTAGTCATTGTTAGTTCTTGCAATCAAAGCCAGTCTGCAGATATTGGGCAATCAGAGTTGACAGATCTCACAGAAAACTGTGTATGATGGGCACAGACTTCTATTTTTTAACTACATACCACAACTCTGCCCAGTTGGAGTGTATCAAACGTGTTTGATTCTTTGAGCTGATTTTAGAACAGACAGTATTCATTTGTCATGTCTCCTAGCAAAGAGGCACATGTTTCTATGCGAGTTTGTGGTGTTCAGGATGACTTGAAAGTCTGTTTCTCAGTTGTTTAGTGTATGATGCCCAGTTTTTATTTGAAACCATTCACAAAGTCAACAAGTGCATGATGCCTAGTGTTTGAAAATCTATTCAGATATTGCAAGTCATTAGTGTACTCCAGTTTTAAGTGATAAAACTTATATTTTTCAGATACACATGAAAATAGCCAGCTGTAATTTTATCTAATTTGTTTTGTTTTTTTTAAATAACATTAACCTATACAGTAATATTAATGCAATAGCTAATAAGAAATAACAGTGAACAATAATTTCACACCATTTATTAACCTTGGTTAATATTAACTTACCTATACACTGACATATGGTCCATCAGCATATTAGATTGAAGGATCATGTGACACTAAAGACTGAAAATTCAGCTTCACAGGAATAAAGGACATTTTAAAAATAGAAATAGAAAATTATTTTAAATTGTTAAAATATGTCACAGTATTACTGGTTTTACTATATTTTTGATCACTTAAATTATTGGTGAGCATAACAGAAAGCAAACTTTTGAGCTGTAGTATACAAACCCATTTTACCGTTCAAATTTATAGATTTGTTTCAATTGACATTAAATGTTGTTCAAAGTTAGTTTCAAGTGCATCTCTAATGCATTAACTAATTCTAACTGAACCTTATTGTAATGTGTATGCAAAAAGATATGGAATTTAATTCCAGCTGATTCTAAACAACTGGCAGAAAACACAGCACACTCTACTTGATTTTTTATTTTTTTCCCCAAAAAAATATTGTCAGGAAAAATTATGGTGTATAGATTGTCTACCCTGGCACTTACATAAAATATCTTTCTCCTGAAAAATGTGGTTTAGCTAAAAGCTTCTCTATTTGCAGCAACTCTTTGCATGTTTCCTGACTAGTACTGACTTAGAGGAGAACAAGAAGCCATGCATCACATGTCTGAAATGATTTCGGGAACAGGTGGCCATACAAACAGAATGGCTCAAAAAATCCCATACTGTCCTGTCAAAAACACCAATGCAGCAAACATCAAGCTTTGCTTTAGATCAGCTGTGAAAGGGCAACACTGTCTGAGGGAGTTCAGGAGGAAAAATCTCATTCCGGCTCTCCCGGGGCTCATTGAAACACAAAGTTGAGCTTTGCTAAAATCATTCTGGCTAACAAAATAAATGGAAAACAACACTGAAAATTCGGTAATGGGTTCTGAGATCACATCAGGCTGGTCATTAATCTAGCTCAGTGATGTCGATGTGTGTGTGTGAGAAAAGGTTGGGGTTTGTTGTCTCTGTTTGTGTCCTTCTTCACGCTGATGCTGTTGGTTCCCATTAGTGTGTTCTGCAATGAGAACGGCGCACAGAGTCACTGATAAATAATATACATATTTGCAATTGGCTTCAATTGCACTACGGAAATGCCTGCTTCTTGGCACAACAATAAATCACATATAATGACTTTTGGGATTCATTATGAGAATTTTAATATGCACTTTACGTAACCAGGTAGTAATAAACTAAAAGTGGGTTGATGGATTAGCGTTCTTAATAATCTGCCTCTTTTCCTCTATTATGGCATTACACAGGCCTAATTTAACACGAACAGTGCAAGTGATAAAAAATTTAAAAAGATTTAAATCGGACACATGGCTCCTGAAGGGCGAGTGTTCTGTATAGCAGTGGAATGATCATTTTATACAGCCCTTCGGTGTGAGAAATGATGTCCATACTTCAAAGGAACTCCAATCAAGTTGCATTTCTATGCTTGATAAATAATTGAGGAATACTCAAAATGGCCTTGAGTTCTACCGTTCATGGATGTCTCTCTAAATGTGTCTGACAGATGGAGGGAAGAGAATGAAAGATGTACATCATTGTTTCTGAGAGTTCTTTGTCTTTGATGGTTTTTGCATGGATAAAACAGACTTAGCCTTTGGAATAAAAAGATGAAGTCCCACATGTGTGGAGTCGCAGCAGGCCAGCAAAGGTGGCATGTGGACAGGTGACTCTAACTGCACACAGGTGTACTTTGGAGAACTGATCTAAGCCCACCTGCAGAGAGAGCACAGCCAGGGAATATTCGACCCGCGCAGAGACTGCTCACTTTGATCCAGAGTCCAAAACTAACTTTGACACACCTGCCAATGAAGAGTGAGTGTATTTTGGTTTGAAGAATCAAGTTAATGTTAAGTTAATGAGAATTTATTAAGAAATCTGTATTTTCAATTCAGCCCTAATAATGACAAAATGTATAGTAGTAAAAATAATACCAAATACAGTTTCTTATTCAGTAAGAAATATCTATGGCCAGTAAATGTATTATATAAATATGTAGCACACCTCCAATTATTCAATAAAACACAATGAACTTTGTGATTGGTTACTTTTGATAAGAAATTTTATTATGAAATTCAAACAATGCAGCTTGGTGCTACTTAATGCGGCATTCCTTACCAAACATTTCTTCCTCTCTACTACGAGTTACAGCATGAAATGAACATGAACGAACATCTGAAGGTATGTTGAAATAAAGAATACAATTTACCTAAATGTATCATCACATAAATCACACATGTAATCAGTGCTTCCGTTGCATTAATTGAGAATGTTTTTTTTCCTTGAGAAAATTTGACATAGGGTTATATAGGCAATCAGGTACAGTGCATCCAAATGAATTGGCATTGATTCTAATTGCTTGTGATTGAAATTGAATCAAATAATAAAAAATAAAAAATTGTCTCAATACCCTGCCCTGGTCACTATGTACTTATCACTATGTCGCTCGCAGCATAATCTCTCTGTCTTGATAAAATTACACCTGACACAAAAACGAATTAAGTGAATTGGGGGCCCCAGGCACCTAGATCAACCTTGAGGTTCCTTTTTTGTCGTGATGCTTGCTGCTGCACAATGGAGCCACATTATTGTTTCTACATTTTTTATGTACGTTATAATGAGATTCTTTCATTTACATTTACATGTATTCATTTAGCAGACACTTTTATTATTTCATGTTGTACGTAGACCACGAAATAACAAATGATTTACCATTAAGATACAAGATTTAACAAAAAACTAAATAAATTCTAAAATGATGAACCTCACAATTGAACCTTTTAACCATTTTTTTAAGAAAAGGGATGAGTCGGAAGTATAAATTATTATATTATTTAAAACGGATTTATGTGAGTGAATTTTCACACTGTAGTAAAAACATGTTTTTCTGCATGTATGGTTGTGAAGACGAGCTAGATTAAAAAATAGCTAGGTAGCTAATACATGCATTTTAACAGCATAAACATGAATTAACCATGCGCCCAAAACTCAAATGCAGTTTTGGGGTTTTTGTCCAGCCAATGTGTGCATTTCGTCCGTCCTTGCATTTTCAATGTTTTCATCAACAGGTTCATGAGCTATATATAGCTATATGGGTGCTCAGTTTTTCCTGTTGTAATATACATTAGGCCAAAATTGTATTTTATTAAAGATAAATTGCCAGGCTGCTGTCTGTATGAACAGGCTATTTAAGTGTAGGCTATTGGCTATTACTATGGCAAATGCTAGCCCTCTCTCTCTGGTCCCACATGTCTCAGAACTCAAATACCTAAAATATGAGCCTTTATAGATAGTGTTTCTTGCTTTAAGAAAACACTGTACTTATTCTAACAACAAGACCTTTACCGTTGCAAGACTTTTCATTCAGCTGCTGTTCAGGGTCAGGGTTGCTAGGTTTCCACAACAAAACCCGCCTAATTGCTACTCAAAAATGGCACAAAACTAGCCCAATCACGTTTTGAGGGGGATCCCCCATTAAAAATTGCATTCCAGGTGGTAAATATGCACATTTATTGGCGGGGTTCCCCTGGTAAAATTAAATTCCAGGGGCTAAATACTACGTTGCTGATACTATCGTTTCAACTTGCAAACTTGGCAACACTGCTGTTGGGGTTGGAGTTATGAGGTTTTACTGACAGGTTAAGTGGATCCAACAATATTTTCATCTCGTATATACAGTACAGACCAAAAGTTTGGACACACCTTCTCATTCAAAGAGTTTTATTTATTTTCATGACTATGGAAATTGTAGAGTCACACTGAAGGCATCAAGGGCTATTTGACCAAGAAGGAGAGTGATGGGGTGCTGCGCCAGATGACCTGGCCTCCACAGTCACCGGACCTGAACCCAATCGAGATGGTTTAGTGGTGAGCTGGACCGCAGACAGAAGGCAAAAGGGCCAACAAGTGCTAAGCATCTCTCGGGGAACTCCTTCAAGACTGTTGGAAGACCATTTCAGGTGACTACCTCTTGAAGCTCATCAAGAGAATGCCAAGAGTGTGCAAAGCAGTAATCAAAGCAAAAGGTGGCTACTTTGGAGAACCTAGAATATGACATATTTTCAGTTGTTTCACACTTTTTTGTTATGTATATAATTCCATATATAATTCCACATGTGTTAATTCATAGTTTTGATGCCTTCTGTGTGAATCTATAATTTTCATAGTCATGAAAATAAAGAAAACTCTTTGAATGAGAAGGTGTGTCCAAACTTTTGGTCTGTACTGTATATATAAAGCATTTTAGGGGGCCCTTGGCTTTTGGGGATCCCAAGGCAGTCACCTACCTTTGCCTAATGGGTGAGTCCACCCAAGTTTGCCATATATGTTGCCACATGGAGAAAAGAAAACTCTTTAAAAAGCTCTTTAGATACATTTCTGAAATAAGAATTGATGTAAGACAGACTTTTTGTAAATGGTTTCAGGTCTTTGATTTAAATAGCTCACTTTGCTTACATCCACCAGGGTCAGACTAATTAATTATTAATATATTAATAAATTGCAGTTCCTTGTAAAGTTTCAGGCTACTTTTATTTTTCAAAGCCAATCTGAACTCATATTTGGCACTTGGCGAGTGTTAATTATGGACACTGCTGTCACCAATTCCTGGCCGCGTGACAGAAATTATACAGACTGTGTTCCAAAATCATAGCTGACACACTTCTAAGACAGAATCCCAACAAAAATGCCAGGTTCAAACTCAATTCATGCTCTACATAGACAGCAATTCTATTAATGGTCAACATAAACAGAACTTATAATCAGTGCTTAATTTGTAAATTGTGAGGTCCCGGAACAAAGCAGGGTAACGGATCCGACATGTGATTACAGGTGGGAGAGGTAACGGAACATTCGCGCAATCACATTGCTGGACCAGTTTAAGTGATTTTAAGAGTGTGCATCAGTTACATTTAGGGTCTGTAAGGTCTTGAAAATGCCATGCGATTTGAAAACAACAATTTCCAGGCCTAAAAACGTTTTGAAAAAGTTGTGGAATTTTAAATATTTGATAAAATCAAATATTAAACAACACTGCGTCGTCAGTGTTTGTGTAGTATCAGACACGTGCAATTGACATTAGGCTATATGAAAAACAAGCTCAAATGGAGTCTTTGGCCAGCGAATGAGGAGATCTGTGTTTTCTCCGCGTCTGAGGCAAGTGCAGCGTATTATATGCTATCATCACCTTTTACAGGCTATATAACGTTTATTGTTACTATATGGGTGATTAGTTTTTCATGTTGTTTAGTAAACTTGGCCAATGTCTCATGATATAAACGATAAAGCACTTATGCACAGGATATTCAAAACGTACAAAAGTAAAAATTGGCTAGATGGCAAAAAACTTACTTCTCCAATCTTCAAACACACAAAGACATTATCCTTTACAGACATAGTGTTTGAGTAAAGAAAATGCTGTACTATTCAAACAGTTATTTTTTTACCCTTGCTTTGCGAATAAGCGGAGATCTGTCTCCTCCAGGCTGTGCGCGTCATAGACAGGTGCGCGTGCGTCAATCTGAGTGGAGGCGGGGGAAGTGACGATGGGTTTAGAGCTTGAGGATCAATGGCGTAATGAAGTTTTACTGGCAAGCTCTTTTAAATACTTATCATTGGTTATATATTTGTAAAACCCTATGATTTAAAATAATAATAACGAATTATAATAAGAATTTTGGATATTTTTTCACGGCACATATCAGTCTGCCATACGGAAACGCCACCCCTGGAGGAGGGGGATCCGCCAAAATGAGGTGCCGGATCCGATTTCGGAGGTGCCGGATCCGGATCCAGATCCGGCTTGTTCCGGCACAAATTAAGCCCTGCTTATAATATGAAGTACACAAGATCAGCGTTTAGGAAGCTACTTAGAAACTATAACTTGTCAAGATTCTAACGAAACATAAATAAAGGTTAAGCTTTGGTCATGCTGCACAAAAAAATAGTTATGTACAGTATAAGCTACACGGACACTAGCCTACTGACAAAATATACAGTAGCATGTTTCTTGTAACTGACTTTGTACAATGATTTTAGTTCTAAACACACAAGAATAAAAAACAACAACAAAACAAGTGTGACATTTCACAAAGGTTGCTAAAGAAGCAACTCTCTAGTAAACACTGCATACCACACCTAAATATCAATCATTAATAAGATGGAATTACTCCCTACTAAATAAAATCAGTTTAAAAAGCTATTTTTCTTGCTCTTTGAAACCATCTGCCATCTTGTATAATGTTTCCCCCTACTGAGAATACTGTACTGTACATGCAATGCTGCCTTAAAATTAAGAGTATTTTTTACTGAAACTGAAGTATGAGAACTAACATACTGCCTTAAAATGCTATTTAGGCAGGCTGCTTTGTAGGATTTGGAAAAGAGTTAAAAACACACTATTTCTCCACATTTGGAATGAGTGTGTCAAGCAGCAAATGTAGTGTTATGCATGCTTTAAACTTTCAGAAAGATAAAGCGTCTTTGTAAAACACGGCGCATTGATGAAAGAATTTCCAAATTAATAAATTATCTCTTAGATAAAATGTAATTAATAAACCTTTCTTACAGATTGAAGGCCAGTTTTATGGACATTTTTTAATAACGTTAAGAATTCAAGTGAAACATTTCTATCATAGAGTGAAAGAGAAAGAGAGAGCGTTTCCACTTTGAAAAGCAAAAACCAAATCACCATCTTAAAGCATACAGGTAGGCCTATATCAAAAGATGGAGCCAGAAAAGTTAACAAAACTTAAAAATATGAATTGCACTGGTACATTTCAGCTTAGTTGAATCAAAAGGCATGAATATATTTAGAAATAATATAACTGAGACAATTAGCAATGAAAAAGAAAAAAACACGTGAGCGGTAACTTGCTTTAGAGGATTACTCCACCGCAAAATGAAAATTTAGTCATTAATCACTTACCCCCATGTTGTTTCAAACCCATAAAAGCTTTATTTGTCTTCGGAACACAATTTAAGATATTTTGGATGAAAAAAGGGAGGCTTGAGACGGTCTCATAGACCGCCAAATAAATAAGAGTGTCAAAGTAAGTATGAAAAGCATCGTCAGAATAGTCCATCTCCCATCAGTGATTCAACCGTAATGTTATGAAGCTACGAAAATACTGTTTGTACACGAAGAAAACAAAATAACGAGCAGCGCCACACGAATGCACTGTTGTGTTTCAAACCAAAGTGCAAATACAGGTAAAAAATGTATCCTTGTGGCATGGATTATACAGAAGAGCATACGCCACCTGCGTACAGCTCAGATTTGTCCAAATGGCACTACGCTGATTTGGAGAGACACAGTGGAGAGGTATTGTTGAATAAAGTTGCTATTTTGTTTTTTCCTGTACAAACAGTATTCTCGCCACTTCATAATGTTATGGTTGAACCACTGATGGCAGATAGACTATTCTGATGATGCTTTACATACTTTCCTGGACCCTGACAGTGTTACTCACTTGGCAGTCAATAGTACAGTGTTAAGCAAAAAAAAACTAAAATAAAAAATTATGACATTTTGAAGATTGTTGGGAACCAAAGATCATTGAACCCCTTTGACTCTTACTGTATAGAAAAGATGAAAAAAAAATCTTCTTTTGTGTATCCTCAGGTATAAAGGAATCAAAATACACATTTAAAAAAATGAGATTTCATAATTGAGTACCTGTCAGAAGCATAAATGGAAGTAAATGTAAATGCAATACATAACGTACATTTTCAAGGCCCAGTGGTGAAAGCTGATGACTTCAGTCCTAGAACAAACATTGCATTAGAATCATCATTAGCCATGGAGGGTTTGCTTCTATGACTGGTACAAAATAAATTTTATGCAAAAGAATTTGATGAGTCCCACTTAAAAATACATTTGTGTGTTTATGCTTCTAAACAGCAAAATCTCATTTCTTATATTCATAAGCTCTCATCTTCTATCTCTCTCTTCTATCTCTCAGTCTCTGACTCGTCTTTTTCTGCACTAAAGCTTCTTCTAACCAGAGCTTTTACAAGACAGAACTGAATGAATAAATAATCAGAGTAAATCTTTAGGATAACTTGACAGAAAGGCATACTTTGCATCATTCAGTTTCATCAGCCAGGCTGTGGATACGCAGTGTTTCCTTTACTCTTGTTTTTGCACAAATTCAAAACACAACCTTTAAGTCCTTCCAAAAAACTTTGACTGAGAAGGCAGACCAGGGTGTTTGGGTGTACTCTTGCTAAAATGAAGGACATGCTATGTGACAGCTCTGATGCAGTGTAGGGTCATGTAAGGGGTGAACCAGCTGCTGGGGACGTCAAGCACACCTGATGGAAAACAGTTCTGCGAAATCACCCAAGTGCTGTTTGTCAGCCTTGATGTTTTACAACAAAGAGAAATGCTGCCAACTGGATTTGCTGGGATCCATCTGTCTGAGCGAGATGCATGAATGTCAATTTTACTAAGGTTGAATGAAATCTCTCAAAGAGGCATATTGCACTAATTTTGTCCTGGCTTACATTGTGCCCTAGGTGAGATCAATCTTAAATGGGCTTAAATTAAATGAAATGGATAATAAAATTTATTAGGCTGCTTTTGATCAAAAATACAGTAAAAACAGTAATATTGTGAAATATTACTACAATTTAAAGGAACTGTTTTCTTTTTGAAGATATTTTAAAATGTAATTTATTCCTGTGATGGCAAAGACCATTAACTGATAAGATAAGAATATAAAATTAGTATTAAAAAAATAGAATGGTCAAATGTCTGTGACATATAAAAAAAAATCTAGAATTTTTTAGGGGTTTATTTTAACATGGGCACACAGTAACATACAGAACAACGACAGAAACTGGAATCACACATCGTCAAATTATCAAGCACCTGCAGCGCTTTTGAGAGCAGAGAAAAACAGAATACAATTCTATTACTAAAAAGAATAAAATAAATAGGCCTACGCTGAATATTTTTCACTTAAAGTAAGATGACAAAGTGAAATGACAACACACACTGATTCCGGCATAGTCTTTTTTTTCTGTCAGACATAAAAATTTAATAGCAGGCCTACCTCAGTTCACAACCTTTTAACTGATAGTATTAATTTCGGTTAATGGTTAAACACTCAATATGAGCATCCCTATTTCTGATCAAATCAGCTTTGCTGTCACAGGAATAAATTACACATACACATAGAGAGTGAGAAATAGAGATTTTTTGTGGAAGTAGAATTTAATCTTATCTTTAATACATGTCTTGTTTTCATGAGTTACAGAATACCAGGTAATAAAGATAGTGAATATCTGAAGGCAAAGCATTTTTAAAATAAACATAGTGGGTGACAGGGAGAGGATAAGGATAAATGTTTTATTTTTATTAGAAATACGGTGTGTGTGTGTGTGTGTGTGTGTGTGTGTGTGTATGTGTGTGCTTTAATAGGTCTAGTGTGTGACTTTACGTAGTCAGCAGTACTCATGGCTGGGCTGGCTGCCCAGTCTCAGAGCGAAGAGAGGTAAGAGGAAATCCTGCACTCACACCATGACTTTTGACCAAGGATATCCTTCCTTAGGGCACTCCCTTTTGTCCTGAACAAGGGCCAAAGGGGATATCATTTATGTCCTTAACATCATCCAATCATTAATTATACAGCTTTAAATTAATGTTTTATGACACCATGACCACCAAGTCTTTTATGGAGTTGCCGGATAATTACTACTAACCATTAAAGCAAAAACGATGTACTATAAAACTATAGTTAAACATACATTTTAAAATTTATCATTTGGATAAAATAATGTAATATTAATTCTTAGCACAATCAAATGATTGCCTATAATATGCAATACCCAGGCCTTTTAGTATTATGAGATGCAGGCCTCTGGGGGTGTGTCAGCTGAGATTCTAATGCCATAAAACTTGGATTATGTTATTATAATCATTATATGTCTCATGAACCTTTTAAAACTGTAATTATGTGGGAACAATGAAGCAATTATAAGGGGACCAAAAGAAAAGTACAACATGAAATCAATTGAGCTACATTCAATGTAATTTGCTGCAATGGTTTTTCATTTGGACATGTTGAAAAGGCCATTACCATTTATTTTAATATTAGGAAAGGCTACATAGCTGTATGTCAATTGCCACAGTTCTTTCTTAACTTTTCACAAGTAAAAATATATCTGGGCAGCCACATTTCACTGATGTAGAATGAATTTCTTTGACCTCATTCTGCAAAGAGCAGCGGTTCAAACTCGAAAGCTTCACCTCGTTTATTAGGTTCATCTCAGGTTCCACAGTTATTTGTGAGCAATGCAAAAGTATCCAATAACCCAATCAGGATTAGTTGCCCTTTGTAAATTTACACTCCGAAAACAAGCCAGCATTCATATCCTGAGGCTCATTTCTGCTGCTGCTGAAAATGAAGGATATTGTGTTGGGGGCATATCATGACATTTTATCATAACATTTTGCCATAAACAAAGTGGTGCTTACGTCTGGAATCCACTCAAAATAAAGGAGCGTTTCTGCTACATGTTTTTACTGTCAAGATTAGTTCTGTAAGTGCTTTCAACAACCATTTGGAATCATCAAATTGAGCTTTCAAAGTTACAGGATGTAATGCTCAAGATTTGGTATGTAAAAATGGTTTGCGCATAAAAATATCAGGCTTTTATTCAAAATATTCTAAAAGGAGTCACGGGGTAATGTGTATAACAAATGCGCATCATGTCATATCACATGATGCCTCTACTGTCCTTCCAAATAAAGTCAAAAGGCTGCAAATAAAAGGCTGTTAATTTATGTGCCTAATTATAAATTTTAAAAAAGATGAAAAATTAATCATATTCTCTGACCCATACATAAATTCCATAATAAAACAGTTTTCCACCATCAGATTAATTAAATTGATTATTTTGCATATAATGTAATTAATTTGATTACCATTTTTAATTGATTGACAGCCTTTTGAAATTCTAATTATTCAGAAAAATATGTTGATATTATCTGTTAGGTTTGTAATGGTACACATATTCGTATCAAATATTTCTGGTATGGGATTCATTTGGTACGCATGTGTACCAAATTAATATGGTGTTGTTTTAATCCCTGCATGTACAGAACTTTACAATTTAAAATTCTGAGTTCTCCATATGGGACAATATTTTGTATTCTCTGAAGTTGCAAACACATATGAAAAATAACAAAGGACACAGAGCAAGCTGCTGCTGGAGCAATTCAAGTTGTCTTACACAGGGAGACATGCTTTATATTAAGCATTTAACATGTCAGATACGCGTGTTGTTTAAAGGGATAGTACTCAAATAAAATAATCAAAATAATGAATTTGTATGTAAATGCACTACGTGTAGTATTTAATAGTTTCAGGTGAGATCATCTTTGGAAAAGCACAATACCTGCAAAAGAAGCAACTTCTGCATAATTTCTTGCCACAGTACCTCTTGCAGTTCAGTTTGAGAATAAGCACATAAAAAAGTTCCTTAGCACGTTAACCAGATTAACATGCGAAACTAATTTAACGCTAATGTTAAATTATGGTTGGCTTTATAGATGATGAGCCACATTAGTGGGGCTCAATCCAAAGATCATCTGATCTGATTTTGGACAAAATTTGACACAATTTGCAGGAGGAGTAGTGTATTTTTAAAAATTTACTTAAATATGGATGACAAGCACATTCAAGCACGTTCAAACTTCTGAGGTACCTCCGGGACATGCCACTGATGACCCCTATCAATTTTTGTGCAGATGTGGTTTGTCTGATCCTGGCAAAATCGACATCCACAGATTTGGCATGACCCAAGGTCTCCATAGAAGGAATCCATGATTTTCTGACTTCTGTCTTCTTTTTAATCTTCTTAGTAGTTTAAAAAATTATTTAGAATTTGTTGATCTATAGGTGGCGACGTTGCCAGTTTTGTCATGGATCAAAGTTTGGCCGAGATATCTGGCAATTTCTGGAAGAAATTGACAAATATTGAAGGAGGATTAGCAAAAAAAAAACAAAAAAAACAACGGAATACTGTACAAAATGGCTGCCACTGCAATGGGCGGAGACTTAACGTAAGCTATAGAAAGTACTCAGAATGGAGAGTGGAATCAGATTAAATAAATCTAACTAACTAGAACAAAGGGTTCAAAAGCTATAACTGTTTGAAAAGTGATTTTTGTAACTGGTGGTGGCACTACAGAAGTCCCTTTCACACTGCCATTCCGGCAAATACACGGGTAAAGTGTTCCGGCAATTGTTCCCGGGTCGCTAGATTTTGCACTTTCACACTGCCAGTGATTTCCCGGGATATGTGCATGCTTTCACACACAACCCGTAAAGATCCCGTAACGACACGTGACATCAGGGCGTGACGTGTAATGTACGAGTCGAAAACGTTAGGCACGTTATACTGAAGCAAGTGAACGATCTCGGCGTCAGCGCGGAAAGTAAGGAACTAACTGATCTCTGCTTCATTACAGTTTGCACATATTTTTTCGTCCCGAACGTTGATCTTCCTTCAAAACAGCCGGTAAAAGAGTCGCGCGATAACGTGCGTCATCACTTCGACACTAGATCTGGCATTAGATCTGGCTTTTGTTCACACAGTGCTCATCCCGAGTTGAACCCGGCAATGTTACTAGGTCCCCAACCCGGGTTCAATGCCCGAATCAATCCCGGGACGTGTTTGCTTTCACACAGAAGGCGAGCCGGCAATGTTCCGGCAATATGCCGGGTCCGACGTGCAGTGTGAAAGGGGCTAGAGTTAGTTCTAGAGACCCCAAAGTTAGTCAGGTCACTATTCATTACAATCACAGCAAGTGTTCCAGATTTCATAATTTTCCTATGTCCCCCTTATAGGGTTGCCATTGACTCCCATTCAGGAGGAATAATGATAATAATAAAGAAAACATAGCAAGAGGTGCTACAGGCCTTTCGTGGCTTGGCCCCTAAAAAGTTCTGTTCCTTTTCAGGAACTCGAGCTGCGTCGAAACGCTTTTTGGGGAACGTCCCTGACGAGACCGACTCTGAATATCGTGTGCAATCAGTCCATCGGAAAGGCGTGACGTCACGGGCGGGGTGACGTAGCGACCAGGAAGCTATAAAAGCACGTGCCGTGCAGCTGGCTTCAGCTTCGAATCTGTCAGCAAGCGCTCTGTGTGTGCATGTGCAAAAGTCTGTCCTGTTGGTCCTATTTATTGTTGTCTGTCCCTTAGCTTAAAAAGATCGCTAAAACAGCTCAATATGCCTAAGCAAAAGCTAAAGACCAAACATTTGAAGGGCGATTCCAAGCCGCGTTACAGACTGTGTGTTCCTCCCTGCACTCGCTACATTATGAGTGGGGATACACACAGGCTGTGCGTGGCTTGCCTGGGATCGAAGCACGCTGAGTCGGCTCTCGAGGGGGCCGACTGCCCGCATTGCGAACGTTTGCCAATGCGGACGCTTCGATCCCGGAGGGCTCTCTTCGAGGAGGGAGCCTTCACCAGCGTTCCTCGCGGTGCTGGCCCTGCTTCTGCCGAGGCAGAGCGGCTGCTGCACTCGTGGGGTTCGCAGGTGGATCTGTCAGAAAGAATGGAGACGGGCCAGTCCTTATCTCCTTCTTCATCTGCCAGATCCGGCGCCCAAACCCTGGGTTCGGAAGCACGCTCGTCGGTTTCTTCCCCCCAGGGTGAGGGATCAGCTCTTCACCTCTCGTCCTCCGAGGAGGTCGATGTGGAGACTGTTGCTGGGGATTCGCCACCCCTGTCGCCCCAGTATGAGGAGCTTTTGGAGGTGGTCACGCGGGCAGTAGATAAATTAAAAATCGACTGGCCTGCTGAAAAACAGACTGAGCCGCAGAGAAGCAGATTAGACGAACGCTTTCTGCGGCCGAAGCAACCACCTCCACGTCGGAGCCTTCCATTTTTTCCCGATCTCCATGATGAGTTATCGAGATCGTGGAAACACCCGTATTCGACCCGCCTCTTTGGCCCTGATTCACTATATTATGGCAACGTGATGGGGCTGGGAGAGCGTGGTTATAGAGCGATGCCACGGGTTGAACAGACGCTTGCGGGCTATCTGTCACCCGGTTCGGCCTCGTCTCTAAAGGCTCCGACATTGCCCACTAAGCCGCTTCGAGTTACATCATCGCTAGTGGGCAAAGGTTATGTGGCAGCAGGTCAGGCTGGGGCGTGCCTTCATACTATGGCAGTCCTGCAAGCTTATCAGGCTGACCTGCTGAGAGATGTCGATGAGGGGGAGGGGATTAAGTCTGAAGAGGTTGAAGAACTCAGAAAGACCGCTGATCTCTCCCTCCGCGCCACTAAGGAGACCGCTCGCGCAATTGGGCGGTCTATGGCAGCTTTAGTGGCCGCGGAGAGGCATTTGTGGCTGACCCTGTCAGAAATTAAGGAACGAGACAGGGTCTGCCTCCTGGACGCCCCGCTTCAAGCCTCGGGCCTGTTCGGCGACACAGTTAATACTGTCGTCGACAGGTTCCAGGAGGCACACAAGCAGGCGGCGGCGTTCCAGAGTTTCCTCCCTCGTCGCTCTCGTGGTGCATCTGGGCGGGAGATGACCACGCCACATACCGGCTCCTCACACCGGGAAGCGCAGAAGCAGAGCGTCGCCACTCGTGCTCCCCCACGTCGGGGCCGAGGGCAACGACGCTCTGAGTCGGGGGCTTCTAGGGCGAAAGCCGATTTAAGATCTGTCATCGAAGCCCGGAAGTCCTCGACGAAAAGATCCTGACGCCAGGATCCAGAGGGTAGCCCCTGCTGGGGTAGAGCGCGGTTCACCTCATTACACGGTGCCCGTCTCACCTCAGCACCCTCAGGAGGTCGGTCTGCCAACCCTGCCAGAGTTTCAGGGCGCAGCGGCCTCCAGCGAGGGCCACTCCCAGTTACTTCCGCCCGTGAGCGTAGCGGAGCTGGGATGCTCGCCGCCCCTTCGGGGGCCTCTTACACCAGAGGTCAGTCTCGAGAGACTGATTCCCTTAGTAGATTATTTAGCAGCGTGGAAGCTACTGCCAAATGTATCTCAATGGGTCCTGCGTACAATAGAAAGAGGCTATTGCATTCAGTTCGGTCTTCCACCACCGAAGTTCAACGGGGTTACACCGACTGTGGTCGGCCCCCAGCAGGCTCTGGCTATGGAACGAGAAGTGAATACCCTATTAAGGAAGGAGGCCATCGAGGTGGTCCCTCCTCTAGACAGGGAATCCGGATTTTACAGCCGGTATTTCATAGTTCCAAAGAAGGATGGGGGGTTGCGTCCGATCCTCGACTTGCGTCTCCTGAACCGCTCGGTTATGTCACTGAAGTTCAAGATGCTCACTGTCAACCAGGTTGTAGCTCAAATCAGAGCCGAGGACTGGTTTGTCACAATAGATCTCAAAGACGCATACTTCCACATATCCATCCTTCCACAACACAGGAAGTTTCTGAGGTTCGCTTTCGGGGGCAAAGCTTATCAATATCGAGTACTTCCCTTTGGCCTCGCACTCTCACCCCGCACGTTCACGAAATGTATGGATGCGGCTCTGGTATCCCTCCGTATGCAGGGCATCCGCATTTTAAATTATATCGACGATTGGTTGATCCTAGCTCAATCAGAGCAGATGGCGGCTCGACATCGAGATGTCGTTCTCGCACACATGGGGGAGCTGGGTTTGAGACTAAACACCAAGAAGAGTGTACTTTCTCCAGTTCAGAGAACCACCTATCTAGGCGTAGTGTGGAATTCGACCACGATGCAGGCACGTTTGTCTCCTGCTCGGATCGAGTCGATCCTCACATCAGTCGAGAGAGTCAAGGAAGGCCAGTCACTCACTGTCAAACAATTCCAGAGATTGTTAGGGCTGATGGCAGCTGCGTCCAACGTGGTACCTTTTGGCCTGCTGTACATGAGACCCCTACAGTGGTGGCTCAAGTCCAAGGGCTTTTCCCCGAGGGGAAATCCACGTCGAGTTATCAAGGTCACGCGGCGGTGCCTTCGTGCCTTAGACATGTGGAGGAAACCTTGGTTCTTGAATCAGGGCCCGGTGCTGGGAGTTCCTTGTCGCCGTGTAACGCTAGCGACAGATGCGTCCCTCACCGGTTGGGGTGCGGTCATGAGCGGCCACCCTGCCCGCGGTCTGTGGAGTGGTCGCCATCTAACATGGCACATCAATTGCCTAGAGATACTAGCGGTCTATCGAGCATTGAAATATTTCCTCCCAGACCTGAGAGGTCACCATGTGTTGGTGCGCACCGACAACACATCAGTGGTCTCTTATATCAATCACCAGGGGGGGTCTGCGTTCGCGCCCCTTGTACAAACTGGCACACCAGATCCTTCTGTGGTCCCAGGGCAAGCTCCTCTCGATCAGAGCAGCGTATATTCCTGGGAGATTGAATGTGGGAGCAGACATACTGTCGAGACAGGGGCCGAGGCCCGGGGAATGGATGCTTCACCCCGAGGTGGTGAAGCAGATATGGAGAGTATTTGGTACAGCCCAGGTGGACCTCTTTGCGACTCAGGAGACATCGCAATGTCCCCTCTGGTTCTCTCTAGTTCATCCAGCTCCTCTGGGACTGGACGCTATGGTACAGACCTGGCCGAGGCTTCGTCTGTACGCTTTTCCCCCTATCGCTCTGCTCCCGGGAGTTCTGGCGAGAGTACGCCGGGACGGGGCCCGTCTACTACTAGTAGCCCCGTTCTGGCCGGGCCGAGTATGGTTCTCAGATCTAGTCTCGCTCCTCGACGGCTCTCCTTGGGAGATACCGATCAGGACAGACCTACTCTCACAGGCGCAGGGCACGATAATTCACCCTCGCCCGGAGTTGTGGAAGCTGTGGGTGTGGCCCCTGAGGGGGCACAGCTGTTAGCAGCTGGTCTCTCAACCGAGGTTGTTGAGACCCTACTCCAATCCAGAGCTCCCTCTACGAGGAAACTGTACGCCCTGAAGTGGAAGCTCTTCACTTCATGGTGCAGAGACCGCCAGCTTGACCCAGCAGACTGCCCAGTTGGTACAGTTCTGGAGTTTTTACAAGCCAGGCTCTCTGCGGGGTTATCCCACTCCACCTTAAAGGTTTACGTGGCGGCCATAGCTGCTTTCCACGTCCCTTTCAATGGTCAGTCAGTGGGTAGACACCCCCTAGTTACACGTTTCCTCCGCGGTGCGCTGAGGCTGAGACCTCCAGTACGATCCCGTGTTCCCCCCTGGGATTTGGTTGTGGTTCTAGAGGCTCTTTGTAAAGCTCCATTCGAGCCAATACAAGATATCTCAGATAGACATCTGACACTTAAAACTGCCCTATTACTGGCAATCACCTCACTAAAGAGAGTTGGAGATCTTCAGGCCCTTTCGGTGGCCCCTACCTACTTAGACTTTGCCCCTGGTATGGCCAAAGCATTCTTATACCCTCGAGCGGGTTACGTTTCGAAGGTTCCCTCTGTTACACCACAGCCTATCGTACTGCAGGCCTTCTGTCCTCCTCCCTTTCGGGAGCCAGACCAAGAGAAGCTAAACTGTATGTGTCCAGTGCGAGCACTGGACGCATACGTCCACAGAGCTGCCCTGTGGAGGAAATCAGATCAATTGCTTGTTTGCTACGGTCCTTCTAACAAGGGTTCTCCTGCCACCAAGCAGACCCTTAGTCGTTGGATAGTCGAGGCTATCAACTTCTCCTATGAGTCCTCTGGTCTTCCCCCTCCTTTGGGGGCCAAGGCTCACTCTACTCGGAGTATGGCGGCCTCCAAGGCCTTCTCAGCAGGTGTGTCCCTCTTGGACATCTGCAACGCTGCGGGGTGGTCCACGCCCTCCACATTTGTCCGATTTTACGATCTTGACATGCGAGCCACGCCGGGCTCTTCTGTTCTCTCGTCTTAGCTGTGCTCTTTTGACTACACACTAGGCAGGGATTTGGAAGTCTGGCAGCGTGGGCACATCGTTCCCCAAAAGCGTTTCGACGCAGCTCGAGTTCCTGAAAAGGAACGTCTCAAGGTTACGTATGTAACCCTAGTTCCTTGAAGGAACGAGACGCTGCGTCGCAGAGCCATACTCCCGGCACCCCTGCCGGCGCTTGCTTCCCTACTCGAAGCTGAAGCCAGCTGCACGGCACGTGCTTTTATAGCTTCCTGGTCGCTACGTCACCCCGCCCGTGACGTCACGCCTTTCCGATGGACTGATTGCACACGATATTCAGAGTCGGTCTCGTCAGGGACGTTCCCCAAAAAGCGTTTCGACGCAGCGTCTCGTTCCTTCAAGGAACTAGGGTTACATACGTAACCTTGAGACGTTTTCTCCCTGCTGTACCGAAAACATACTGAACCATGACTTCTAAACGGAAACTTTTTTTGTGTACCATTGCACTGCCATTATCTGAAGATAGCCTAGCTTCCTCAGGCCCACCTTTCCAATATAATCATGTTATATTTAAACCAGTTGTGCTGTTTTATTAAAGGGGTTGCAAATAATAATCATAGGTGTGATCGACAAAGGACAAAAAAGCAGGAAACTATACGGTGCACTTACCCCTCCCCCCACCACACGCACACAGTGACATAATTTATAAATTAAATAATAAAAAAAGGAAAGAAAAATTTAAATACACATCTAAATTAAATGATTGAATAAAAAAAATCATAAAAGGAATAATGTGGGAAATATGCTTCAAAGACTGGGCAAAATAGGAATGAAGGAATCCCAAAAATCTGTCAATAACTTGCTGCTGACGTGCATGAAAACTAGCCATTTATTGGGCATTTCTTGTCCTCCCAGATGTTTTGTTTTTCCTTATTACTATGGTGTCCTTTACATCTATTAAAAATAACATCTTTATTTGCCTCTATATTTTTGAAAGGTATCTTTTCTTGTGTTTTTGTTCAGCCATTTTGTCAGTGCTTTATTATAGACTTCTATGATTGCTAATTCACAACAGAAGACGATTATTAGGTTGAACGTTCAGAATACGATTCCATAGGTTATATTTCAGCACGAATTTCGCGAATGGACAGCGACTCTTAAGTAGCACGTAGAACGCGTTCATGTCAAGTAAAGTTTTTGGGAAAAGCGCGTGGAATTGCGGCGAGCGTTTATAACCTCGCACGTTGAGAGCGCTCTTCAGAGCTAAGATACATTGTTATCGGGAAACCCGACCCAGATCAGATTTAAGCATTCATTAAAGTGAATCGGTTCAAAGGAGTCATTAGTTCGCAAATCGGACGAGTCATTAGTGGACAGATATGCTCATATGCCCCGCGCATATAACGTTACTCCCAAATATATTTTTAGACTGCACAGATTAAATTTCAGGAGCATATGCGACAAAAATGTTGGCAATTTCGAGCCTTGTAGAAGCTGCTAAACTTTCTAGCTAGAAGTAAGCAATAACCAACATGGCGTTACTTTGCTAAGTTAGCCCAGAATCGTTTAACATTAATGTTATGGAATCATGACAAAAGTGATCAATTGATTGGTTAAATTTTACTAGACCTGCATATAAAAATGAAAGACAATATATTGGATTTGCTTACATGAATCACCCGTGTTCACGGTCTTCGTCAGTCAACTGAAGCTGTTCACGTGAGTAGATGGTTGGGTGTGTGCACATTCAGAACGGTGCGCGTACACTTTAAACTTCAATCGTGACAAATTATTGGACTACTTGCGGAGTGACATGACGACATGATGCAAAAGCACAAAAAACTTTGACAGCGGTGAACGATCATTATGTTTACCAATACCCGACCCATCGCAACCGCCTAAACCCCCCCCCCCCCCCCCCCACTTCTTCTTTTTTTTTTTTTTGCATGATTTAAGAGAGCATTATTTTCAGGTCGAAAAAGACGGATTTCCGGATTTTTCTGGAAGAATCACACCCCTGAATAATAAAATACTGTACAACAGACGATGGAACAAAACACTAAGACAGCTAAACTGGAGGAAGCATCAGGATGCTGGACGGTTTAAGACGTGTGGATGTGTGAGTGTTTAAATATACATAAGTTCTCCTCCAGACCCGCAGAGAGCTGAGAGGGCAACTGAGGCGTTATCGGAGCAGGAAAACCGTGCTTCCTCCCAGAGAATTCCTGGAAGAGAGCAAAAACTCACACAAAGACCGGAAGAAGGAATGTGACGGAGAGAGAGGGGAGCTGAAGAAGGGGAGGACATCTCAGAAAAGCTTTGCACTATGGAACAGGTCGGTATGCACACACAGGTCAGTTCTGCCCTGGCTGTGCCTGTATTCCTGTCGTTTTGCTTTTCTTGTGAGTGTTCAAAGAGTAGACAAAATAGAACCAGCTCACCACGGCAGTCAGCACAGTTTTTCAGCACAATATTCAGATTTACAAAGTACAACTCACAGCTAGTTGTGCTTGTGCTTATGCGACAGATCCAATGTTCCAGCTCTAAAATCTGATTGGATAAGCCCTGTTCAGAGATGTATTCAATATTGTGTAACCATTTTACAAAAACAGTAAGCCATGATGGCATTTGACAAAGTAGCTACACTGAAGCCAAAGCGGGAATTATATGTCTTAAAGGGGTCATATTTTCCTTTCTCTTTTAGAGTTACAAGCTCTTGGTGCATGAAGAAGATCTGCAAAGTTAAAAAAGACTAAAGTCTTAAATCCAAAGAGATATTCTTTATCAAAGTTAAGACTCTGCCATGCACCCCTAAAATGGCTCATTCAAACACGCCCCCACGTCTACATCACTGTGTGGAAATATTTGCCTAATGCCGCCCAAATGTTCAAGCAAAGAAAGAAGGCATGGTTTCAGTGACCGAAGTAAGTGTTGAGATCTGCAAAGTTTCAAAGACTAAAGTCTTAAATCCAAAGAGATATTCTTTATCAAAGTTAAGACTCTGCCATGCACCCCTAAAATGGCTCATTCAAACACGCCCCCACGTCTACATCACTGTGTGGAAATATTTGCCTAATGCCGCCCAAATGTTCAAGCAAAGAAAGAAGGCATGGTTTCAGTGACCGAAGTAAGTGTTGAAGCAGTCGTGTCAGGGAGATGCTGTGTGTTTCTAGGCAAAAGCACTTTATTTGGCCTTCAGAAAGTGGATGCATTTAGGAATCTTTAAGATTACATACAACAGAACAGCAACAAATTTTATGGACGACCGTTTTGTGAACCAGAGGACGTAATTCTGACTTTGCTACGACAATCTAGTGCTTCTGAATCAGCTACTGTAAGTATGTTTTGTTATTAGTTTAAGTTTTGCTATTGAATGTTCAAATACAGGGTTTTGCATGTTGTGTGTGTTTGTGCCCCCGTGTGTGTGATTGTGAGAGTGAGAGAGAGAGAGAGTCACACAGTGGAGTCAGCTGTCTTAACCGTCTGTGGCTTGTGTACTGTAAACACATACAAGCTTCTTCACTTTGTCTGTGACTCTGTTCCCCTGTCGGACTTGAACTGATAGTAAAACTAAGGACATTATTAACTGTCTTTACATTCATTTTTAAATAAGAAGCTCACGATTATGGACATTTCTGACGACTGCTTGCGTTATTCGACCAATCACAATGCACTGGGTCAGCTGGCCAATCAGAGCAGACTGCGCTTGTCAGAAGGAGGGACTTTGTAGAAAACTACGCATTTGAGAGAGGCGGGGCATAGAGGACCTACAATAATGTACAGTATTTGAAAAATAATGTTTTTTGAACATTAAAGCATGTCAATAAATTCAGTTACACCAAATACACAAAATGATGATCTTTAAAAGAGCATCATATGACAGCTTTAAAATAAATAACTGATCAAATTATGATATAATATACAATCTGAATAAAAATAGGACAACAATGCCAGGCAAGTGTTCACTGATTAAGAATCACTGAATATTTTTTTTTCCTGTTCATTTTCCAATTCTTTAGATATCATTCAAACTTTAAGGGTAGTATGTAATTTAATTTAATTTAATTTTGGGGTATTGAGTGTTTTTTAATTTAGATTAAACTATTTGTTTGCCAATAGTTAACAGTGCTTCTACTTTTTTCCCAATAGCTACTCCTATTTTGTTTACATATACTATAGTAAGTTTTTCTTTTAAATAATTTGAAGTGCCATCTAAATACCATATGAATATGGGAATTATTCAGTACCATGATATCAGTGTGGCATGCTATTACCACCACGATTTTAAAATGCATATTAAAAGTAGTAAAAATACATACTCTTGTGGCTTATTGGTTTAACATTCACACATTAACACAATTTACATACAATTATCCACAAAACACACAGACATTTTGTGCACCGTTCAGCTAACACACAAATATTACTCTACTCTATGCGGAATCGCACTCTGTAGACCAAAAAAACCTTGCAGTTTCATGAAATATTAATAGTAGATCAATATTATACATCTGTTTGAGTTAAGAATGAACTGCTGGAAGAAGTCTGGAAAGTCCCATTTCTTGCAATGGCAAGAGTTTAGGAGGAAGTAACAGAGGACACTGAATGAGACGATTGTTACTGGACAATAAAAAAAAAAGCATGAGGAGTGTCATGATGGATGAGTCTTAAAATGTGTTTGTACTTTTTGTCTGCTGTCCCACAACCAGCAAGAGAACAAATGCTGGAAGTCATTACATGGTAGAATTATGTCAGTGTCATGCACCGTCATCAAGTAAAAAAAGCTTATCATAGCACACCACATCCCAGCGCTTATGCACAACAGATCATAACGACTCAGATCAAGAGAGCACGGTAAATAAGTCTTGTGACTGATTGTGAGTGTGTCTCTACAGTATGTCAAGAGAGCATCTTACGATGGGAAAGCAGAAAGAGAGAAAGCATAAGAGAGAGATATCCCACAGCTGTGTGGGATCAGGTTATGGTCAGCGGATTTAAAGCCTGATTTTACTGATGTGCCAAAATGCCCATGTCTGAGATCACCATGACTTTGACTGGACAGCACACCAGCCTCATGAGCTCTCTGAGATTAGTGCGGATGGAGATCAACCCTGCCACCCAGAGAGAGACACCAAGGGCGCAGGTCTGGTCCAGAAGTGTTAAATCAAACTATCCACAAGGGGTGTCCAAACCTGCTTCTGAAGGGCAGTTTAGCTTCAGCTTCCTTCAACGCACCTACCTGGAAGTATTTATGAACTATGAAGACCTTTCCCACATCTACAGTACAGACCAAAAGTTTGGACACACCTTCTCATTCAAAGAGTTTTCTTTATTTTCATGACTATGAAAATTGTAGAGTCACACTGAAGGCATCAAGGGCTATTTGACCAAGAAGGAGAGTGATGGGGTGCTGCGCCAGATGACCTGGCCTCCACAGTCACTGGACCTGAATCCAATCGAGATGGTTTAGGGGTGAGCAGGACCGCAGACAGAAGGCAAAAGGGCCAACAAGTGCTAAGCATCTCTTGGGGAACTCCTTCAAGACTGTTGGAAGACCATTTCAGGTGACTACCTCTTGAAGCTCATCAAGAGAATGCCAAGAGTGTGCAAAGCAGTAATCAAAGCAAAAGGTGGCTACTTTGAAGAACCTAGAATATGACATATTTTCAGTTGTTTCACACTTTTTTGTTATGTATATAATTCCATATATAATTCCACATGTGTTAATTCATAGTTTTGATGCCTTCAGTGTGAATCTACAATTTTCATAGTCATGAAAATAAAGAAAACTCTTTGAATGAGAAGGTGTGTCCAAACTTTTGGTCTTTACTGTACATACAATCCAAAACAAGTCTACTGCCCTCCTATATAGTACATATTTGAGTAAATGAATGTAACTAAGCAGCAGTCTACTAATGGATAGAAATGTAAAATAATAATAATAATAATAAATAAAAACAATGATAAACAAAATACTATATGATAATGTATCAATACACCCAGTATTCATAAAACAAATATCAGAAAATATCTGGATGATATATACTTCCATTGAGATCATGGAGCATGTATGGACACTTAACTATCCGATGAGGCCATGAAAGAGTAGTCAGCAGTGATACAGCTGATGTCGTAGGTCACATGACCATGTCAAAATACCTTTATGTATGGGTTATGCTTAATTTATAATAATAATAGTTCATTATATTTATATAGCACTTTTCTGGGCACACAAAGCGCTTAACATTGTGATGGGGGGGGGGGGGGGGCAAAATATTCTAATATTGCAAAAGATTTCAAATAAATGTTGTTATTTTGAACCTCTTTTGAGAACCAAATCAGTATATAAGAATGATTTCTGAAGAATCTAAAATGTGCATGTGACTCTGAAGACTGGAGTAATGGCTGCAAAAATAAATAAATGCAGCTTTATTTAAAATTGTAATAATATTTCACATTATTCCTGTTTACACTGTTGATCAAATAAATGGAGCCTTGAGCAAAAGGTCAGACACATTTAAATAGTGTATGCTAAACATTTGTAATATGTACTGGTATTAAGATCAGAAAATCTACGTAATTTAAACCCAGAAGAAAAGTTTTAGCGTTAAACTAAATTAAAAGTAATACAAATAAAAGTTTACATAAAAAGAAGAAGAATTCAGTCATATTTCTGCAATATTTCTAGGTCATGCTGTAGTAAATTTGTCACATTGATCGTCTAAACTCCTTTGTAAGAACAGGTTGGAAAACATGATCATGATCAGGTTTTGCAACTTGTGGAGTTCTCGTCTACTCAGTTCAACTTTTTACTGAAATTGTTACACTTGCAATTCCATCTGTAACAAGAAGAACTGTATTAAAGTAGAAAAAAAAGTGAAAAAGAAGCATTTTCACTTTTGGACCCCACAGTATATCACATTAAGTTACAACTGCAATTGGTAGAAATATGGATTATTCAGCAGTCTCTCCCTCTCCAAATCGAAATGAGAGAAAGCAAAAATGAGAAAAAGAGAGGTGGAGAGAAATATTTAGAGGGTAAGAGAGAGGGGCAGGTTAGCAGGTATTGGCGAACAAAAAAATAAACCTTGAAAATGTATTCTTCTAATCTACATCTGAATCAATTGCCCTTGCCCCAGAATAAAGACACTTTCATCCTTCATAGCCCTCCCATAAGCACACTGAAACACACATCCCATCTCTCTCTCTCTCTCTTTCTTCAAATACTACTTCAGTCAGAGTCATAGAGTGTGAGTGGAATAAAAGATATAAAACAGACGGGAACCTTCTCTCTCTTTCTCTCTCTCTCTCACTCTATTTGTAGGATGGATTGTTTCCCCAGTCGTTTCCTGCTTTAACTTATTTTAAGTTCTCGTCAGGGTCGAGGAGAGGAAATGGTGCCAGCTGTCCACCTTGTCAACTTCCCCCCACCACAGATACACTATGTACACACACCATATATATACACATTAGAGCTATATATGCACACTTAAATGCATGTAGACGTGTGTGAAGGACCACACTATGGCTAGAAGGGTGGAGGTTGCTGGATTTAATGATGGACAGTTTTCACACAGTGGAAAAAGCAGCACATCGCCCCGAGGAAAAAAAAACAACTGCAAATGTTTTGCTTTCCTATTACTGGGCTGGAACAACCCTACCAGTCCACACGACTACTGGACCAACAGCTCAATAAAAGAGAAGAGAGAAATTCCAAAAGTTTGTGTGCAGCAAATGTCCTCTAACTCTCCACAACTACTATAGACCACAAAATCACACACAAAGACACAAACACACATGTACAGACAGAACGAGTGAGTGCATGCTGACACATGGCATAACAGCACTAAACAGCAAATTAGCTGACACACAGTGCGCAAGATCTAAGCCAAGAAGAAAGAAGCAAACAAGACTGACTAAGCTCATTAAAAAAGCCTCTTTATTAGCATCAAATGAAGAACCTTTTGCCTTCGCAGAGGGATAACGGGAAGAAAACAGAGAAGGCGAGAACGAGGGATGAGGGGAAAGAGTAAAGCAGGATCGCTAACTGCTAATCACATTATTAAAATGACTTTGAGACCTGAATTTGACACAGCACTCGTTTTGTGACGGAGGGAGAAAATTAGCAGGATAAAAGGAGAGCTAACGGCTCATGTGGTGTGACGGATCCTTCAAGTTAAAGCAATCGGGGATTAAACGGAGACACACTGGAGATGACTGGCTAAGTTAGAGAGTGATATAGGGATAAGAAAGAATCAGAGACAGACAAAAAATAAGAGAAGAGGGAGAAGAGATTTAAAGAGATAGTCCAATAATTATTTAGTCACCATTGTGTCATTCAAAATCTCAATGTGGGTATTTTTTCTGCTGAAAACAATTAAGAAACAAAGTATTTCCATCATGCCCCATAAAATAGTTCATAGTGACCATGTCGTCAAGCTTCTAAAAGGACAGAGAAACACAGTACAAGCATCGTAAATGTAGTCCTTAGTTTATGCACAAATATTCAGTGTCTTCTCATGCATTATGACTTTGGTTTGTGAACAGACTGAAATGTAGGTAGATATTCACTTACTCTTCACCTACGCTGAAGCTCTAGAATCTCATTTGCAACATTCAGATCCATAAATTGTGTTTCATATCAGATTTATCATAGGTGAAAAAATTATTGCAATGGAGAATGAGATTTTAGAGCTGAATAATAGTATATAGTAAATAATAACAATTCAAATCTGCTCTGTTTGTCACATTATGCTTTCATATGGAATTTAGAAGACATAATATAGGGCGCGTATCATATGGACTACTTTATTTATGTGTTTTGTATGTTTTATAGCTTCACAGATGTGGTCACTATGAATTGCTGTTGCACAGAAAAGTGACTGTGAAAAGATTCACTAAAAATCCTAAAAATGGAATACATTTCATCAAGTTTCGTGTGAACAGTTCTTCAAATTGTGTCTGAAGCCTACTTATAACAATAAAAGAAACAGAGAAACAGAAATGAAGGAGAATCGTTAAAAAACAAACAAAAACAAAACCCAATGAACTATCATCTTCCAGATAATTTAAATGATTTAAAGTTTTAATAAGAATTGTCGGAGCTCCTATATTGAAATCTCAGAAATTGTAAACTTTGTTATCTTGGCAAATCTGAGCACAGTTTATGATCTGCTAGAATATTTTCTAGCTTGCTCACTGTGGGGTTGAAAGGCATTATTTTCTTCCCCTTTTATCTTCTTCATTTTTCTATTTTCTGTTAAGCTGCTTTGGAACAGCATTCATTATTGGTTCAAAGAACACTATACAAAAACAACTGAATTGAAACTCTAGAGGAGACTATTATAACAAGACGATTATTTCAGTCTTGTTCTCAGGAGAAGAAGCTGAGAAGCAGGAGGCTTCACATGACTCAGGGATTCAACACAGAAGCATCAGGCTTCGCTTTGACCTCGTATTGCAAAAGCATCAGATAGGACGTGTTAACATATAGTTAAAGGTTAAAATAGTGCATGCAAACTGACCACAATGAAGCAAATGGTACATGCATAATTTTATTCTGAATATCATGGTATGTTTTCGACACGGTGTTGTAAGAAGCTTTGAACAGTTTTGAACAGTATGGTTATCAAAGATCAAGGGTTCAAAGTTAAAATCATTTGACATTTAAGTTAACTAGTCCTGTGTACTGCACAAAGTAGCAACTTGGGTCAGAAACCTTATCCATACATTTTTCATTGATTTTCCAAAAAATAAAACCATTTGTGTCTTTGATAATTAGGCTGCAAACTCACCTATTCACATCAGTGTCAGTGTAATCCAACCTGAGTGTAAATCATTCTTGCATGGTTCATTAAAAAGGAAACAAAAAGAATATATACAAAATAAACAGACCGGTCAAAAATGTGGAATAATTATGATTTTTGTAATGTTTTTGAAAGACATTTCTTATGCTCAGCAAGGCTGAATTTATTTGATCCAATATACAACAGTAATAGTGTGTATATTATTACAATTTAAAATAACCGTTTTTAATTTGAATATATTTAAAAAAGTAATTAATTGATGCAATGCAAAGCTGATTTTCCAGCAGCCATTACTCCAGTCTACAGTGTCACACGGTCCTTCAGAAATCATTCTAACATGATAATTTGCTGATTTTTAAAATAGAAAACAGTTCTTTTAAATTTTAATAATATTTCACAATATTACTGTTTTCAAATAAATGCAGTCATGGCAAGCATAAAAGACATAACGATATATCAATACAATACCACTTTCATAATTTTTAAAGCTTTCATTTATTTTTTATTTAAAATAATCTACATTTAAATTTAATATAGGTGCATGACACTCCTCTCTTTCCCTTGTTTCCTTTTTCAAAAGACAAAAATATATATATACTGTATATATTCTACTGTCTTCCTCCTCCCCTATCCTCTCTCTTTCCCTGTCTAATCTAGTCTTCTCCATCATGGATATAAAAGAGGAAAACTGAGGAAAGATCTCTCTCTCTCTCTCTCGAGAGAGAGAGAGAGAGGACAGAGAAACAATGGGAAAAGCACAGTCAGGAATCCCCAGGTGACTCACAACCTGCCCACCTGCCCGATGAGAAGAAAACCAAAGAGAGGCACAAAGAAGAGAGGATTTGACAATGCTGCACATGTGTGTATGTGTGTGTCAGATGAAAGAAAGCTCAGTGACATTGAAGCCACTGGTGTATGAGACACTGTGCTGAAGCCTGTTCACAGCGTTATGAACCAATGATACTGTTACATTTGCCAGCACTACGGGCTACTGTAGCAGTCCCATCTGTCTTAAAAAAAGAAACTCCTCTTAGCCTAAGCAAAAAAAAAAATAATTATAAAAAAATAAAAAAATAATACTGTGTATTAAATCCCAATAGTTAAATCCCATTAACTATTTTTGAAAATTACTATTTAGCAAACTGTGAAAGAGCGACTAAATTTACATCAGTCATATGTTCTTTCGTACATTCCGACCTATTACTGGAATACAGCACAGATATATTACAGTAAGCAAAAGCATTAATTAAATTATTATTGTTTCCCATCAACACGCCTTTGCCTTTTCCAATGTCGGCATCATTTCTCGTAGTAAATATGACTTTGCAGGACTCCACTTGAAGGCCGCAAGATGCTTGCTGATTGTCATGCATTACTGCTGTACTTTTCAATGTAGAAAAACTCTTTAAGACGTTAATGTTCAAGTTGATATGCTCTCACATGACTCCAAACTAATATAACATCCCAAATGTTGCGTTGATTCCAAATTCAGATTGCTCGCAATGTTTAAAAAAACGCAGCATCGAACACAGCACATGCCGTAATATCTGATTCACAAATAAATGAGTCTTTATGAACCATTTCTATTTAATGAGTCAGTCAAAAAGATTTTCGGAATTTTCTGAGAGTAACGCTTGGACCACATGTCCACTGTACCACCTGACCGGAGCCAGATTGATTAGCACAAGGCACTACCTCCGAGTCCGAGCCGAGGACATGCAACAGCTCCAAGTTGAATGTCACAAATTGTTTGAATCAAATTCACTCATTTAGTAAAACATTCAAAGCTTTTAATCGCAAGTCATTTTTCGGTCCAACTCAAATTGAAGCATTATTGTGTGACTTTTCATATGACATCATGTAAATAAAGATATCAACGTTTTGTTGTTGTTGTTGTAATAAACAGGGTTGATACTAATATAAATATAGTCTTCTAAAAGCATTTTTTTAAAAGTAAATATTTTACAAAATACTATTGGTCAGACAGTAGCAAATGAGGTCCATGGCTGAAACAACTATAGAGAAACTTTGTGGGACTGTACATTCAACAAACAGGAAGAAAATATCTTTATATTGGACAAATAAACACTTAAACTAAAATTAAAGCAATAAAAAAATAAAAGTTTTCGTTTCCTGAAGAAAAATAAATGTTAACTGGAATAAAGCATAATATGTAATAGACTCACACACACCAAACCAGAACTAAAACTTAAAAAAAATACTAAAACTTTAACTAGATTTTAAATGCAAATGGACAAATAAACAAAGATTAAAAATATTAATAAAAAACTGTAGCATCTCTATCTGTATACTAAAATAATACTAACAAAAATACAATCAGGACCACTCAGTCAGGAGTGGCAGCATTATTTACCTTAATTCAACTATAAAAAACATGCACTTAAATCATAGTTCTAATCTATACAGTTAAACAAACCTTCATTAAAAGCACAGCACACCTATTTTTATTAAGTATTTCTGTTGCTCTCTGTCAACTTAAAAAAAAAATAATAAAAATAATTGTTTCATGATTGTTTCATTTCATTACACCACAAGTGATATCAGACAAGACATCCGGAAGGGTTGGAACTTCAACCCAATTAAATGCTCACTAAACAAGGAAAGAGATAATTACTGCAACAAACAAATTTAAGGAGGAGTGCCGCTGTATGCATCTCTGTGAACTCACACACACAGATACACACAGATAAACTTACTCCACCATTCTCCTTGCCCGTGATCTTGCTACACACACACACACACACACACACACACACATGCGTGGCCAGAGGTCATGAATTCACTTCTGCACACATATGTGTTTACAGCTTGTCAGAGTTGTTTATCATTCTTAATTTCAGATGTTTAGCCAAAGATTGCTAAATCACTGTAATTACAAAACACTATAGTTTAGTTTCCTGGGCTTTATTGAATATGATTGCATTTTTCGTTTTATTTTTTCTTTTTTTATTTCACTGTCAAATGTCAGTACATTTTACAGTATATTTTACTTTTGGTAATCCTGATGCTGTACGCTTCAAATAAGCTCCTTGAAATAAATCTGTCATTGTTTGAATTTTCATGTTAACTCACAGTAATCCTTTTGTTTTGAATTCAATACATGGATTTTGATGTCAAGCTTCAGGTCAGGATTTTGACATACAGGGACCCCAAAATGTATTTTGTATATTTGGACATACTTAAAATGTATGCATTTCAATGCATTAGATAGAAGTTTTCACACCAAGTGCTAGACAAGAAATATTTTTCTTAAATTTGCATGCATTTCTCATCATTTGTTTGATATTTTGTTATCTAAAATGCAAAGAAATTCATGCAATACATGTTACACTACAAGCGAAACAATTTTAGTGGTGAATTTTGAGATTTTGGCTTATTTAATTTCTATAAAATGTCTTTTTTGAGACAAGTGAAAGAAAACTTCCAAAATACACATTTTATTGCACTTTTTTTTGCATCAGTAGATTTCAATTACAATACATATCTTCAAAGGCCATTTTCTCAAAATGAGATTTCACTCATGCACTGAGCCAGAAATCAACACTCCAGTAGCACCAAACTTTGCAGTTTTATTTCTATTTATATTCTGATGGTTTTAACAGAGGAAATATTTCATTCATCTTATTTATATGTATAACAGTTTATTCCTAAAAACATATATATTATATATATATATATATATATATATATATATATATATATATATATATATATATATATATATATATATATATTTATATATACTTTTTTTTCTGGCTGTTGACAGTATTTCTGACTTATAGATATCCAAAATCCCCTCAATGTGTCAAAAAAAAGGAAAAAAAGAAATAATGGTAATAAAAATAAAATAGTGTATTTAATTAGATAATGCATAATTTGCATATTCAAACATAACATTTCAGAAAACTTGTAAGACAAAACTATTTTTTTTTATATCCGAAGTGTGCTGATATCTATCTATCTATTTATTTATTTATTTATTTATTTTTTTGGGGGGGGGGGGGGCGTTAATATTTAACTTAACACAAGTTCTTTACAGTTTTAGTCTTGAGGGATGCTCCTTCAGGGAAGTACAACTCCTCTCACTGTTCTCCTCTCACAGGACTTTTGGATATATCTGCTAAAATATAGTTTATAATGAACTACAGAGTATATGCTTTAAAGAAACCTTGTGAGATTACACAGCTAGAGATAATCATTCACAACAGATGTGATATGCGAACTCAACTACTACAAACAAACACACAGCAAACAGACACAAAAGGAACATCACCAGAACTACAAGTGTTCAACAAAGTCAAGGGAAGTCCTCACAATAGCATGCCACACTATCAAAAACTTGTGACCCACAGAGAAAATTAGGCCAGATATTCCAGACTCTGTGACTTTACAGGATTCCAATCAGATCCAAGGGATTCTGCAATTATTATTCGTTTTACTGCACTGTGCTCCCTTGGTCAATGTACTGTAGATGGACTTCACTGATCTTTAGTTTGATCACTGATGTAGATGTAATGATTGGCTAAGGAAAATGCAGACTGACCAATAAAAATACACTGTTAACTAACTAGCGACAAGTAGCCTAATTATTCTGTCCTCACTTAAAGTGAAAATGCTGGACACAGTCATGGCCATGTCTTATCTCAGTGAACATTACATCCTTATTGGCAAATCCCATAGAGTAAAGAATGAAGATAATTGTAACATGGGGTTCATTGTAGCACTGTTAGTTTAACCACTTTGAAATAGGTACAGAGATGAAATCCCTATGATCCTTATCCACTGAGGTTGAGTAGAAGTTGTCTTTGCGCACAAATACAAATTATTTAAAGGACAAAACTTTATTTGGGATCAGGATTATAAATATTATATGATAAAAACGGTATTATCAGCAGATACTCCATTAAATTTTTAATACACAACCATTCAAAGATTTGGGGTTGGTTAGATTCCTTCATATCATTTCTAATTTAAAATACCTGTTCATACTGTATGTATATATATATATATATATATATATATATATATATATATTGTATTCTTGTGATGGAAAAGGTGATTTTTTTTAGCATTATTTCTCCATCTTCAGTGTTAAATGATTGTTCAGAAATTGTTTTAATATCCTGATTTGGTGCTCAAGAAACATTTATGATTATTATCAATGTTGAAAACAGTTGTGCTGTTAAATATTTTTGAAGAAATTGTGAACCTTTTTTTTACGGTTCTTTATAAAGTTCAAAAGATCTGTATTCAGTTGAAAGAGAAATCTTTTGCAACTCTCTAAAACTTTTAAAACATTATAAATGCCTCTTAAATGGTAATGTATATTACTTTCCCTATTTATTTTTAAAAAAATAAAATAAAAAATAAATAAATAAATAATAATAATAATAACAACATGCACACAAACAGTCATCTCTTTTTAGTATTTTTATTATGATATTTTTTGATGTATTTGTTCAATAACTTACCCAACTGTTTAATGCTGTTTATTTACTTTATTTGGATTAAAATCTATAAAAATTAATGGGGTGGAGTTCCAGGTTCACTGGAGATTTCAAAGTATATTTTATTAACTAAAGAAATGCATGTATTCAGTAAAAAGGTAGTTGGCTGATACTGTTACTATCCACCTCATCGGCTCTTTTTGTACTTGACACTAGACTAGTTAAGGGATGTATACTGTGTAAAACTGAGATGAGTATGTGGTAGATTAAAGGGTTGTATACTTCAAAACAACTTTAATTTGTAGCAGACAAATGTGGGGAAAATTATATCTAATTTGGGATAAACTATACAAAAAAAGCAAAAGTGTTACAAGAGTCTCCATTCTTGCTACTGGGCCTTGCTCATGTCAGACAGGTTTGAATCTTCCCTCTAACTCCCTGTACACTTTCTACTGGCTCTATCACTAAAAAAGTTGCTCAAAAATAAAATAAGAAGAAAAACCACACAACATAAATTAATAAACCTGTGAACATCCACATAGAATATGTTTTCTTTCACATTCACATTGATTAAAGAGCTATACTGTAATTTACCATAGAGGAGAGTTTTAAAAAGAAAGAACATTTCCATTTATGTTATTCTTAGGCTGTACACTAAGGGCTGAACTAAAACAGTGTGGGCTGGCTTCCTCTGGATGGACCTCATATGAGCGCACACACACACACACACACACACACACACACACACACACACACACACACACACACACACACACACACACACACACACACACACACACACACACACACACACACACACACACACACACACAAACACAGGTTCAAAGCCTCTGACTCACTGCTCTTTTCTGCCAAGCTTACACTGCAGCTATTGTGAAGAGTAAACTCTTGGGGGCAAGAGCCTTCTCTCTCTCTCTCTCTCTCTCTCTCTCTCTCATACACACACACACAGACATGATTATCTCATTCTGCATCACATCATTATCCCTAATGCATACAGTATGAGCTTTTCAACAGTCTGAGCTACCGTGAAAGCCAGATTTTTCAGGAGCACCTGCTGACATACACACACACTCATGCAGAGAAGCTGAGAGGGGGAAGGGGAACTCTGGGATACTGGAAGAAAGGAAGTAATGCACCCTGAGATTTAGTTACGTGCAACCTGAGAACTGTGGGGGATGGATGTGAGACAGAGAGAGAGAGAGATTAAAGGAGAGAAAGGAGTGTCAGACAAATGGAGTAAGTAAGGGAGGAGAGCTATGTGAGTAATAGAGAACAAAAAGAGAGCGAGGAGAAAGCGATTATGTTAAAGTGGACAAGGGAATTACATTTAAAAAAAACGAGACAGGAAATTGTAGGGAGAAATTCAGCGTTAAAATAATAGTTCTTTAATGGTTCTTTGAAGCATCTTCTTGTCAAGAACTAAACACGTTTTTTGGGGGTGGGCTATGTGGTTATTGGGAAGTTCCTAATGATACATCTATAGGTGTCAATCCGTAAATAGAGAAAAACCCTTCAGGGTTCCAGTATTTAGATTTTTTCCCTTTTATGTTCAGTCATATAGTCCTTACATGTACTTATAAAGGTTGACCTATGACATAATTGCAATGCAAGGTTCTCCCATGGAGTTGAAGGAACTTAAGATGGTTGTGCTGTGGAATCAGTTTCTTCTATGGCATCATTATAATGTAAGGGGTGCCTATCAATGTATTTGTTCAGCTATATTATGGCAACCGATTAATAGCAATATCTTGCAATGAATTCAGCTATGCTTAGATTTGAGTTGGCTCTAAGCCAAATAGGTACCAACAGGTATTTCAAATTTGAAATTATATTTTAAAATATTGCTATTTTTACAGTATTTTTAGATCAAATAAATGCAGCATTGGTGAGCAAAGGAAATTCTTTCAAAAACATAAAAAAAAAATCTAACCAACCCAAAATCTTTGAATGGTTGTGTATTAAATATTTAATAGAGTATCTGCTGATAATAACATTTTTTATCATATAATATTTATAATCCTGATCCTAAGTCAAGTTTTATCCTTTAAATAATTCATATTTGTGTGCAGAGACAACTTCTACTCAACCTCAGTGGATGAGGATCATTGGGATTTCACCTCTGTACCTATTTCAAAGTGGTTAAACTAACAGTGCTACAACGAACCCCATGTTTTAATCATCTTCATTCTCCACTCTATGGATTTGCCAATAAGGCAAATCAATTTGAATAGTATAGAATAAACCAAATAAAATTTATTTGATGGATAACACATTGTACAATGATGGACAACATTCAGTTCAATTTCTTTTTTTATTAATCTGTGGTTCATCATTTTGCATCTGTACTGTATCATATCTATATGGCATCATTCTTATATGGCATCATATGAAGAAAAAAAAAGGTCGTCTTAATGACATCAAGCACTTTTTCAGAAGTTTTAGATAAACGAATACAGAGATTTGAATGCTCTTCCACTTCCCTGGCCAGTATTCGCATGCCAACTAGTATTAAGCACAACACTCTGAGTCCACAGGGCACAAAACTGTAGGTTTGTTGGTTAAGATTCTGGAATTAATGCAAGAGGAAGTGTGCCAGCACTAGTGTGTTCACTGTGGTCACAATCCCACTCAACCTGCCAGTCTCCAATACCCAAGTCTTTGAGTATGGCTATGCGTGTGTGTTATAAAGCTGAGATATAGACATGCAGAAAATAAATTACCATTGGCTCGTTCCCAGACTACTTCTCTCCTCTCCTGTTTCCCACACATAGAGTAGAAGAGATCAGTGCCAGTGAGGATTTGGAATTAGATGACTTAAATTTTCCTTTCTGAAGATCCTCTTGGCTCTTGGGTTGATTAGCTCAGCATATGTGCATGTGCGTAAGCCTCTAGGGCAGCAAACATGCCGATATAATGTACCTTCAAACCCTGGAGTACAACTAAAAAGAGGTTTGTCTTGTTCTCACAAACACAGAAAGACCCACAGCACAACAAACACACACTCAATTCAGTAAACACAATAGCTCTCAAAGCACCTAAATGATTACCTTTTCCTAAGGTCAACTCTGAAGAAACTGTACTGGGCTGGTGTGAATATTCTGCAATAAACTGGCTTGTGTTATACTTGTAATGTCTCATTTTCCATACCGTCCCCGGAGACAGTAAAGCAAAAACACAATTACATGAGCTGCAAGGGATGTGAGTCCCACACAGAAAACAACAAAACCAAAACCTCTGGTTTAAAGGCAAAAACAAAAAAACATTAATGAAGAAAAGAAAAGAAATCAAGCTTTACATGCTATTTTTTAACCTTATCCCTTTTATTTTCCACTTCATTTCCTTCATTTTATTTAAATGTACTTTCTACATTGTCTGGGCATTGCCGTGATGACTTCCTTCTTCCGTTTGCCTACTTTCCCTTTCCAGACTCATAAAAAATCATTTTAGAAGCTGCGCACTCACATGGCGAACCACAGCCAATTGGAATAAAAGACGTGGTTGAAAATGAGATCAGAAAACTGTTGTTGTTGTTTATAAAAATATGATTTTCAGGAAACATTTGTTCAGAATGCCAACAGATTAGAGAAACAGAGTCATTCCTTTTTCATTTGTCAGGATTCTATTGAAACATTTACTTGAAATATTTTTTTTTTATAAAAAAATCAACTGCGCATATTGCAGTATGTGTTAAAACTCATACCAAAGCTGGAGGATAGAATGAGTGTGCTTGCTGCATTAAAATTGCATTATCCTCCAAAAACATTGTATGTTTGTTCTTTCCATTTTATTGAAAAAGCTAGAGAACTGCACAGTGATCCGGTGGTCTCTGGTCTGTTACTGGAATGATGCCAACCCTCCTTAAACTGTACACTGACATGTGTGTATCATGCATTTAAGATCTTTATATTGTAAATCTGGGGAGCTTTCAGGGATGAGAATTGTAAAGAATTTAATGTTTCTGTTTTTGATTGTTCTTTGATTCTTTTAGTACTTAGAAGAAATAAGTATTTGATAAAGATGCAAAGACATTTTAATGACTTTACACAGTCTTTTTTTGAGGCAACAAATAGTTCAATAGTTGGCATGCAATCCAATACTTGGCATATGTATATGAAGTGTTAAACACACACACACAAATTGGTAACATTTTTCATTAATTAATATTTAGTATTCACAGAATGCATAACATATATACACACACACATACATATATATATATATACACACACACACACACACACAGTCATATAAACAACCAATCAGTTACTATACTGATTCTTTTATTCACTAACAAGAACCCATTCATAAATGTCATTTGTTTGGAAGGTTTTTAAAAACTTTTTAAAGCAGTCTCTTGTGCTCACCAAGTCTACATTTATTTGATCAAAAGTACATAAAAAAAACAGTAATATTGTGAAATTTTATTTCAATTTAAGATAAAATTTTTCTATTTTAATATATATTTTAAAATGTAATTTATTTATGTGATGGCAAAATTGAATTTTTAAGCATCATTACTTCATTGAGCCTCATTTGTCATTTTTATTTACTTTTTTATTTTTATGAAAAACAAAAACAAGTAGAATAAACAAATTACTTAATCAACAAACATGAATGAATAAATGAATGAATGTACTGACCAAAAATGTGTGAATGGTATGTATGTTTTTGATTCACTAAAAACATCTAAACAGAGTCAACACATAAAAAAGAAAGAAAGAAAGAAAGAAAGAAAGAAAGAAAGAAAGAAAGAAAGAAAGAAAGAAGCTTGTTTCCAAGTAGGTTAGTTTTCTCCTGACCAAATCAGTTTTTTGTTTAATTCCAGCCCCGAGCAAGTCCAGGAAAGGGAGAGAGGGAGAGAGAAAGAGAGCGATGGAAAGAGAGAGAGAAAAAAAAGAAGCAGATCATCTGAGAGTAAGTATAGCAGTAGACGTGGGATTATGAGGGTCACACAGGATTTATATCAAGTGTCCAAAAAAACAGGTTTTTCAAGAGGTGACAATAGGGTGAAGGGAGAGAATGAATGAATGAGTGAGCGAGCGAGCGAGTGAGCGAGGGGGGGCGAGTGAGTGGGTGTGGGAGGTGTGATGGCAGTGAAGTGAAAAACACAGAAACAGAAAGCTAAGCGCTAAAGTCCAATCTCAGGAGATGACTTTGCTGGCCAACCTTCAAAGGACTTCGAAATTGAAAACGTGAATTATGCGTGATGAGCGAAAGAGAGAGAGAGGGAGAAAGGAGAGTGTGAGGAGGATGGTGGAGGGAGGGTGAACTTAGCTGTGGATGAGCTCCTGCATTTGAATTTGAAATTGGACACACAGTGGGTCAGTCAGAGATACCGCGTACTGATATCTCATTGACTTCTCCTCTACTCTCTTCACATCTCATCTCATCTCATCTTAGTCTCATCTACTCTCCTCTAGCCTTCACTTTTCTCCATATAATAATAATAATAATAATAATAATAATAATAATTCATTACATTTATATAGCGCTTTTCTAGGCACTCAAAGCGCTTACATTGTCAGGGGGTATCTCCTCATCCACCACCAGTGTGCAGCATCCACCTGGATGATGCGACGGCAGCCATAGTGCGCCAGAACGCCCACCACACACCAGCTTACTGGTGGAGAGGAGACAGAGTGATGAAGCCAATCAGTGGATATGGGGATTGTTAGGAGGCCATGATGGTCAGAGGCCAATGGGCAAATTTAGCCAGGATGCCGAGGTCACACCTCTACTCTTTTCGAAAGACTTCCTGGGATTTTTAATGACCACAGAGAGTCAGGACATAATTTTACACCCTCTATCTGACACTTGCAAATCCTACAGTATGAGTAAAATGAGCCAAGCTAATCAAAACTAAATAGGTAAATGTGTAAATGTGGTGGTGGAGATCATGTGTTAATATACTCCTGACTATGAGATCATAACCATCATGATTTCTAACTGACCCACTTTTGCACCTTATATTTTCCATGATCTGGTCTGTGTGGAATAGGTTCAGAGCTTTAGGTTAGATCATGCTTTTATTCGAAAAGATCAAGGAAAATCCTGAAAATATGTTCCCTTGAAGATATTTTGGCTACATCTAAATGATGTAATGGAGTTTAGACATCTAAAAATACATATCCTCCAGAATCCCAGAAGAGACGTGAACCCCAACACTTCAAAACACACACCTCAGCGTCAACTCTTGTGTCCCCGACAACCAACTTGTAATTATGTGGCCAGCATGTCATGGACTTTCTGCTTCTGGTGGAGCCGCATGTGTAAGAGCCATTAACAGAGGGATGGAAAGTGCCTCTCCATGCAGAATACTAATATGCTAATTTAGTATTGGCGAATATGAATGTTTTTCTTTAGCAGCCTGTCGCCACACACACACATACAAAAAAAGCTATTTCCCCTTACTGACTAAAGAGTGGCAAGGGCGAATGCAAAGGAGAAGAAGAGACAATGATTGACAATTGGGAGTGTCTGGCATCCAGTAACGGAGAGAAAGGGAGGTCAGGAGGAAGTGATGCGTTGGTATCAGCAGAGCTGTTCTCCATTGCTTGGCTGATGGAGCAGAAGTCCATCAACAGAGTTTAAGAGTGGCACACCCTGCCACTTACATCTGCAGTGCTTTATAAGTGTTTATGCAATTACATTTCATATAACCCACTGAAATATAATTGTTATGAGTGGGAACGTAAATGGACTGATATTCTGATGAGAAACACATTACAGTTTTTTTCGATTGCTAAACGACAGTGGGCACAACTGGAGTCACATGTGCAAAACTCTAACAACAGTCTGCACAGCAGCAGTTCATGTGGACCAAACTCTAGTTCGTTTTTCATTGCTTGAACACAGTTTTCAAAACTCTACACACGTAACCCATGACTTTAACACATTCAAAACAGAAGAGATTTCAAACACTGCTGATTGCAATTTCAGGATTAGCCATGAAAATTATTTGTTCGAATTACAGTATGTACTTTTAGTTTCTACCTTTTTTTCTCATTACTGCAATTACGTAAATTACTACAGACTATTGAAGCAAACTGCTAATTTTCATTTACCTTAAAGAGTTATGTTCTAAAAATGTAAATAAAAATGTAAATAAATCATGTGAAAGAATGTCACTCTTTTCTTTGAAGAAAACATTACTTTGTATGAAGTCACAGAAATTGTTCAAACTGTAAAGATGAAAAGTGAGTATTTTCTGTATTGGTGTTTGATGCTAGTGTTTTTCCTCTCAGTGTGTTCTGAGTGACAGTGTGTGTTATCTCAGTGAGGGTTGTGTGTAGTGTTTGGCTGCACTGAATCTGTTTTGAGCCATGTGTTAAGAGTTGTATTGCTTGGAATGAGTTTTGCAGGTGATGTGAACTGTTTAGCTCAGGTGGCTGTTGCTAGTGCAGACTGTAGTTAGAGTTTTGCACATGTAGCTTCAGTTGTGCTCACTGTCATTTAGCAATCGAAAAAAACATGGAACATTATGACATGGCACAGTTTCCTGTTCTTAGCTGACAAGAGTGGCATCCAGTGTGGTCTTCTGCTTCAAGGTTTGATGTGTTCTGCATGCTTCAAAGTTTAACGTGTTGTGCATTCAGAGATGCTCTTCTGTATACCTCGTTAACAGTTGCTTATTTGAGTTATTGTTGCCTTTCTATTAGCTTGAGCTAGTCTGGCTATTCTCTGCAGACCTCTGGAATCAACAAGGCATTTTTTTAACCCACAGAACTGCTGCTCCCTGGATATTTTCTCTTTTTTTCCGGACCCTAGAATGGAAAATTAGAATTAGAATTAAAAATTCTGAAATCCCAGAAGATCAGCAGTTTCTTAAATAAAAACATTTGTCTTTTTTTTTTTTTTTTTTTTTTTTTTTTTTGCTTTAAAGCTTCAGGATCCTTTGTACTGTAACTGTATAGAAAAGAGCAAACAAAAGATTTAGGTCCTTTGCTTTAAATCATACTAGTTTGGAATGACGTGTGTGAGTAAATTATGGGAATTTTACTTTGGTTAAATGCATTTGCATTACATAATAAAGAAATTTAAGTCTATCAAATAACACAATAACATTCAGTATAGAAGATTTGTCCCACTAATTATATCAATAGGAAGTCACGAGAATTAAAACTTGATCCAATCTCTTCCACTCCATTAACATGGATCACAGCTTGTCTCACCGAGCCAAAGTATGACACACTAATCCAATCCACGGCAATTAAAACCTAAGAGCAGGATTATACAGATCCCCCTGTACAGCCTGACCTACAGGACCTGAGAGAAACCACCTAGCATACAGTAACTTGCTGGGCAAAGTGCTGACGGAGTTACTCTCTCCATCACAGGACTCACTGGAGATTCGGCTAATTAACGTCATAATAAAAGTGCCTAGCCTGGCACTTTATGAGCCCTTCCAGGATGCGATATAGAACAAACAGCATGACTATGTGTGTGTGAACGGTATTCACGTTGAGGGGAGTATTGATCTTACAATGTAAGATTCAATAAGAGCTCTATGTATGAGCAGCAGGCTTATACATCAGAAGTGCACTGTGACCCTCCTCTCATCCATGTCTTCATTCAAACCCCCATCCATCCCCAGGAGAGAACAAACAGGAGACATGGCCATTAGTGCATCAGTCTGGGAACAGTTTGTCTCCGGCTCTGACTGGAAAAGCCCAAACAGACCTGTTAAGCTATTGAAGTGTACGTGACACACGGGGGGACACAAACCAACACACACTCTGAATCATTCACTCGATGGCTGAGGAACATCCTGTGCCACCAGTGTAAATGTAGACTTTTTCGCAGCTCTCTGTTTAAATTGCTTAGACGTGGTTCCTACGACCAAAATCATTACCATGATATAAGTAATTTTCAACCACAATAAGGAATGGCATCATGTTACAGTAATTCTGTTTGAAATCAGAGATGCTACTAATTAAAATAAAGCCAACATAGACTCTCAACATTGTCACTTTAATGAATTCTAATTACTGAAAAATGACTTCTAATCACTGGAGAAAGTGGATGAAGGACAGATATGGATAGAGCACTCATATTTAAGTGGACTTTTATACAACAGCAATTGTACTAAAAAAGCAAACTTTTTTTCTTCGTTTTTGAAAAGCTTTGACTACAGGGGACAGCATTGTTAAAATGATCTTTGTTCACGTTGATTGGGCAAAACGACTAAAAATGCTGTATTACGCATGCCAAGCCAGTAGATGGCAATGTCACAACACATGCATTCCTATAGCCTGAACATGTACTGTAATATGCACATGATGTCACTGTCATTTGCGTTTTTGAAGTTTACACAGAGACAATAACGGTATCGCTTTCACTTTGAACTTGCACTTTGATTCCCATTTTCAAATGTTTGCATTTAGTCCCCCAAAACTCCCCAAAAGTTTTAGTTTTTAGTTGAAAACATGCCGGTTTGAAGGTTGTTTTTTACAAATTCACAGCTTTTTGCTTCACAAGATGGTAACTGATGGACTGGAGTCATGTGAATTACTTGAGGATTATTGTGATGTTTTTTTTTTTTTCCAGCTGTTTGGACTCTCATTCTGACGGCACCCATTCACTGCAGAGGATCCATTGGTGAGTGAGGTAAGGCAACATTTCTCTAAATCTGTTCCAATGAAGAGACAAACTTATCTACATCTTGGATGGCCTGAGGGTGGGTAAACCATTCCTTAGAACAGTACTGACCAAAACAAAATCTCTTACCTGCCTTTGAATGATCAGACATGAGTCTGAATCACAGTGGCATTGATATATGTGCTAGACAGCACTGTAAATACAGTTTACTGTATCTAAAACTAAAATCTGGGGGATCACTTGAATCATTGTTTATATATATATCTTTCTCTTATTTATTCCTTCTTTTTCTAGCATGTACTTATTTGAACAATGTCAAAAACTTGGTACTACAAGCACGTCCTATGTCTGTTTGCCTCTTTAAGAAGAATCGCTTTATGTATCCCCCAATTGTAAGTCGCTTTGGATAAAAGCGTCTGCAAAATGACTAAATGTAAATGTATTGTCATATCACCCAGCTGTAAAACTTTCTCTGTGTTAAAGCACTAAGGTATTACTGACATACAGTAACAGTACGACTTTCTGTAAATCTACTTTGAAACGCATTTTGTGAATAATACTATACAAATAAATTGAACATGACTTGATCTGACCTGGAAAATAAGGTCTCATACTGTTGATAGTAGACAGGAACAGGAAGTGACATTTAGCTTGAAAGTTTTTTATCTTTCTTCATCTAATTCAGTGTTTTTCCCTTTTTAACTCAAGTGCTTGTGCGACTGAACTTAAACTTGATGCTTTTAAAAGAATAAAAGCAGTGAGTGTGCTCTTAGAGGAACACACTAGCTGTAATTGGGCAGAAGTTGAATTAGACTCAGCGTGCTGAGAGGTTGCCACCATCGCTACACTAACTAAACGGCATGCGTTCAGTCAGAGGGAGAAAGGGAGCGTGAAAGGGTAAGAGGAGGAGGCTGAGAGAGAATATTCATGCCATGAAACAGAAAATTTGATCAATGGCTCCCCCAGTCACCTCGTTAATGAAGAGAGAAGCTTTTATTAGATATGAGTGAAATATTTATAAGATGAATATTTTAAAGGCCCACTCTTAGCCAAGGAGAGAGAAAAAGGCAGAGAGAGCGAGAGAGAGATTTCACAAGGGTATGGGTGGAAGAAACAAAACACTTTTATTCCTCCTCACTTCTTTAACCGACTTTCAGCCTCGTCGTCTTCGATGACATCAGCTGAAATCTTTTGCACGTTCAAAATCCTCTGCGTGGTATTCTCATTCTTCTCCTATCCCCTTTTTTTCACTGCAAAACACACGCTAACCCTCATCAGCCAGGATCACTGAATAAATTAAATTAAAGCTACTCTACGGCTAGAATACATAACATTAACTCAGTACAGGAGTGAGACGGAGTGCTTTTGGAGGGAAAGTGCACCGCAAGGCACTTGATCAAGAGGTTCAGAGTGGAGACTGTATCAAAATTGTTCTACAACAATTTACAAACAAGAATGATTTTGTTTGTCCCCTTTTCTTATAAGAATAGATTAAGGGCAGAAGTATATGTGAATGAATGGCCAACCCATTTTTGCATAATTTTGCATAAACAAACCTCAGTGCTCAAGGTGGTAATTGAGTTTCTGTACATGTACCTTTGAATATCTATGCCTGGAAGTGTTATTATTGAAGTTGCTTGCTATCGTGTTGAAAGTTTAACAAACTTCAAACAAAGTTATCTTTAATCTGTTGCTCATACATACAGTAGCAGCAGCTGACCTAAAACAGAAAAAGATGAAAAAAAAAGAAAAAAAGATGTACACAATGCTTGTAGCTACACTAAGATAGCAAATATTGTGGTTTTGTTGAATTATAAATCATAGTTTGACACATTTTTCTGAAGGATCATGTGGCACTGAAGCTAACATTCAAATTGCAATTTTTCAACCTGTTTACTACATCATTTCAAATTCAAGTCAATTTCAGGAAACAAAAGCACCTGCTCCAGTTTTGTGGAACCACAGATAACCAAAAATTGTGATCTCACATATATTGAGTGTAAAAATAAAATGTATGCATTTTGCAATGTAAATTGCATTTTGGGACCGTCACATAAATGCTCAGATGCTGGTTTTTGTTTCATTATCTTAGGGAAACTGTCAATCAGTGTCAGCAAATAAATGTGTGAAGATGCATCATGTTTCAAAAAACTTATAATGTGCTCATTGAATGCTGTACTAAAGAATGTTATTAACTCCATAAATACCCAAATACAATATGTCAACCATGGGTTTACAAGTAGATTGTGAAATCTCAAAACCTGACTATAAAAAAAAGAAAAACATAATAGGTGGAGTAAAGCAAGAACAGAGTGAAACAGGGAACAAGATAACCCAGTAACATGATTACATTTCTGGTTAGCAATTTCAAATGTAAAAAAAAAAAAAAAAACATTTATGAAGACAGGAAAAGGGAAGAAATTTTAAATTGTTCCTTTGACTGTCTCTATCTCTCACCTCACATTAATATTCAAGCCGTCTCTCGCACTAGACCTTCTGACATCTCTTAGAATGCAGCTACTGACCTGGTGTCATCGCTTAAGCTGTTGAACTAACCTTATAAACCACACTTGAACATTAGCGTACATACAAGATGCAAAAAACGCTCAAATTTACATGCACAATGCCACAGACTGCCCACCATGACACAAATCACTCATTCATGCATAAAGATGCAAAGAAACACACATATATTGACACAAAAAGCCCACTGTTATACGCCTATAGATGCAAAAATCTCTCACATACACATTTACAGTCACAAACCCAGAAATGGTGTGATGACAAGTGTAGATACTGTGACACACTGTCTCATGTCACATTTTCCCGAGAGCATTGCTGACATTTTTGCCTCTCCCTTAGTGTGTGTGTGTGTGTGTGTGTGTGTGTGTGTTTGGATGTGCATGTGCATGTGCATGTGCGTGTGTGTGTTCCTGGGAACTGTTGCTAAACCTTTGGAAAGTCTTGTGCCAGTCTTGGACGTGATGTGTGTTTATCTGCCTGCTCTCTTCTCAGTCAAGGTCTCACCCAGGCAGCCATTGAGGATTTGCATATACACACACACACAGACTTGTCATCACAGACACAGGCTCAAGGATTCTGACGCTTTCAGCATGACTTTCTGAGTTGTTTTTATTACCTTAATATATTCCTGTGCCACAACCAGGGGCTTGTGCGAGATATAGGAGCATAATAACGAGAAACCTAAAATACACATGTTTGAAACATCTCGTCTCTGTTGTTTCTATCTGAGAACGTTCAGGCCTAAAGCACAGAAGATGCCTTGCTAGCAGTTTTATTCTGCAGCGTTCCACTTCACAGAATCTACAAAGACAACAAAAACGAAAGGAGAGCTAGTTAATCTGAGCAGTTACATGGCTGGATTTGACAGGCCTTTTGCTGAACGGGGCCAAAGCACAACTCTCTGTAGAGGCGTTCGGCCTCAGCAATGTTCAGTAAGTGTGTCACTGTGAACAGGTGCTCACACAGACGCACAAAGACAACCGAACACAAACAAACACTGTGCTGTTACGCCCGGCCACTTTATCAGACAAATATCCTTCACAAGAGCTCATTGATTCATTGATTGAGGAAAAACAGATGGAGCAATTATTCTACCTAAGGGAACAGCTCCACATGGAGCTGTTTTCTTTCCTGCTTTAGAGACACAGAAGGAGCGGATTTTATACTGACGGGTCAGAAAATAAGTAGATCAGTGCCGGACAGTGGTGTCAAAAGTATTGGCATTCATTACTCAAGTAGAAGTATAGATACTAGGGTTCAAAAAGACTTTTGTAGAAGTTTAAGTATCAACTCAAGCTTTTTACTCAAGTAAAAGTGTAAAAGTACTGGTTTAAAAAACGACTTAAAGTATAAAAGTAAAAGTAATGTAAGGAAAAAAATGCCATTAAGAACAAAAGCTTAGGCCGCGCCACAGGGGCCTATTGTGCACTACCCCTCCTCAAAAAAAACATTTTTCTAAAGGCCATAGGCCATAATGACTATAATGTTCTATTAAAATGTTCATGTTGAAAAATTTGGGATACACTAGGCCATCTGTTTCAGCCGCATATATGACCATTGAAAATGAACGCACTTTAATACAATCCAGATACATTAAAATACTAGATATGATGACTAGTTGCCTATAAGTATTGTTATGGTGCAAAAAGTCAAACTTCAGAGGCATGTCATCAACAACCTTTAATGGAATGTAAATGTACATCCAAGCTTAACTGCAGGAATCTGCGAGGACAATGGACAAGAAAATTGGTGTACCCAGGGCTGGTAACAATAAGCCTTGTATGGTTGTCTATTTACAATAAACATTACAGTGCTGTCAAAATGAATGATTAAACCAAGTGATTAATCAAAAACTAAAAATGCGTCTGCTATGTCCAGTGTGTGTGTGTGTGGGGGGGGGGGGGGGGGTTATAAAGGTTGGCATAGCCTACTTATCACAACATTTTCAATCGCGTCGTCAATCACAAACGATAATTTATTAAAACGTCTCGCTACCAAACTACCTACAGTAGCTTAATTTGTGGAGGACGAAGAGAAAGCACCAATTTGGTAAATGAGCCAGTGAGAAATAATAACTTTTAAGTAGGGTCCAGTGCCTTTTCGATACTTTTAAAACGGTACCGTCGCCTAAACGGTACCTGAACCGATGCTTTAAAAAAAAAGAACCACAAAAAAAACTATGGATAATATTAAAGAACATTACAAATATTTAAAATAAATCCATCGCTTTCACCTTGGATGCTCTCATTTCCCAAATTGTGCTTCCCTTAATCTAAGGCTAATAAATGTATTTCACAATCTGGGTCATCATTTAATACAAAACCACTCATAATGTTTCTACTGTATCTCTGTCACTCACTCTGATATTTAGTTAAGATGAGTGCTGTCTGTCACTGTCTTTAATCAGTTCTGTGAATGACTGTATGCTCATTCTTTATAAAGTAGCAACAATGTAGTTTTTAAAATACAGTACTGTGCAAAAGTCTTAGGCACATTAGTATTTTCACCCCAAAAAAGGGGTTTAAGCCAGTTATTTATATATTTTGCTGTAGTGTGTCAGTAGGAATTAGTTTGCCATTAATTTTAATAATAATCTAGTGCGATTTTGAATTCACAAGCAGTCTGACAACGGCTAAATGAATGTTTGGAAATGTAAACTGATATTTTATACTGACACACTACAGCAAAATATATAAATAACTGGCCCAACACCATTCTTTTAAGTGAAAATATTAACGTGCCTAAGACTTTTGCACAGTAGTGTATGTATAAAGTACGTATGATTAAATTAAGTATATTTAAATAAGTGTGTAAGTATGTGTTCGTTCATATGTGTTAAGGGCTAGATTTTCGCAGGAGGAAACAGCTGTGGTGTGATGAGCGAAAACTTTACAGTAGATGGGAAACCGCCTCCTTCATGACCTTTTGTAATCTGTATTTATTACAAAGAACTGCACAGATACGGATATTCTAACAATCTATTGATAAACACATACCTTGTGTCCTCTGTTTGTGTTTAAGTGCGCATGCGCTCGCTGCTCCGCTCGCGGTCTGCGGGTTGAAGAGCGCGCTGAAAGACGGAGAGGAAACCGGTCAGACGCCGGTCTCATATGAAATTTAAGGGGACTGACTCTGAGGCGATCGGATACCGTTTACATACCCAACCATTCTTTTTTAAGAAATATATTTTTTGATAAACGAACCCTGATAAACTGATAAACTGGCTATGTCCTGGCTGGAGTGTGATGTGATTTGTGTCATGTTGTGCAGGTGCGATGGATCGCGTACAAACCAATAGGGTGTCGGAATGGTATATGTTTATACTTCTCATCCAACCACAATCAAATTCACTCCATCTGGACGGCGCAATTTATCTGGATATTTTTTTTTTTTTTTTTAATGATGACAAATGAAAACAAGCCGAAATGAAATAGCAGTAGCGAACATATTTTTAAAATGTAAGGAGTAGAAAGTACAGATACTTGCGTGAAAATGTAAGGAGTAGAAGTAAAAAGTCGGCTGAAAAATAATTACTCAAGTAAAGTATAGATACCCCAAATTTATACTTAAGTAGGCTAATGTAACGAAGTATTTGTGTGAATATACAGTATCTATCTATCTATCTATCTATCTATCTATCTATCTATCTATCTATCTATCTATCTATATATATATATATATATATATATATATATATATACACTGTATATGTATGTGTGTGTCACCTGAGATCATACAGAGCAGAATCAATTCTATAATTTCATGTTATAATAAATAGTAAGTCAATATACAGTAGTACAGTTATTGAAGTTATATTTAGTTATAGTTACAGTTCTGAAATATAATTATAAAGTTAGTTAATTAAACGTGATGGAATTGAACATCTTTAATCTTTCTTATTGATTAAATACAATAAAACCAACCTATTCATTGCATGTCTGTTCTATTCTATTCTATTCAACATTTTACCATAAGTTTGTTTACATTTTAGATGTCGTCAATATGTTTATAATGTATGTAAATAATATTTAAATGTAAACACACAAAACTGTCAAATCTATAACTGCACATTCCATACAAATACCTGCCATTACTAATGAGATGACATTCATCACATACCACTGAGAAAATCACTAGAGGTTAACTGGTTTAATAGGAAATGTTTGTTTATTATTTAGGGTTGGACAAAATTCTGAACTGAAGAGCTGGCTTTCTTTCAATTGATGAGTGTGAACTGGAACTGATTTGGCCACACCCACAGGAAGTTGAATTGGAATGAAAGGTTGAGGAATTCAAATAAATTTAACACAGGTAATGTGAATTTTGAGAAACTATGTGTTCTTGTACTCTGGTCCACAAAAGTTAGTTTATTAAATGTAAGGATAAATGTATTCAATTTAAAATATATAATATTATATATAGGAACTAAATACAATTTTACACAGGGGGTATTTGAAATAGTTGAATTAATTTTAATTCTGCAATTGCATTCTGTTTGCAACCTCAATTGCAATTTAATCCTGAATAGTGCACAGCCTTGCTACAATTGGCATAGGGTGAATAAGATGGCTATTGTTGTAGGTTGAGTATAGGCTGTCACATGTAGCTATGCTAAAACAGCATAAATGTGCCCAAAACACATCTTATACTAATGTGAAATGTGGTTTTAGCTGCTTATTTACGATGGGCACCAGCTAAAGTAGCTTATCGAGATTAGAAATTTTTTTCAGCATAAATGAAGCTTGTTTATGAGCAGGCTTGTTTGAGAGATAATGCTAAGGCTAAACAGTGGTACAGTCCTTTGTCTAGGCCTGTAAAAAGGTGTACAAATAGATTAGAATAGCATTTTATGTTCCTCCACAAAATAACCATTATAATGAACAAACTAGAGCCTGTTACTTCAAGCAAGTGCAAAAAATTCAATACAGCGGTCAACCTTTAGCCACCACAGCGGCTAATTATGGCGAACACAACTGAAGACGTTTTACACTTGCGGGCATCGTTTGAAAAAATAAATAAATTAAAAACTATGTGCTACAAACAACAAATTGTAGTGTAAATGTAGAAAACGTCTGCAGAGCTACTTTAATTGATTTCCTTTGCAATCATAATAGAGGGAATTAAAGCAAAATGATAACCGCCAGTGTGTTTGCTATTGAGCGGAGCCATTCCAGGAGTGCTTGGGCGATGCTTTATTACTGCTCATAAGCTCAAGGTCAGATGAAGAAGATGAACTGCTCTTGCCTACCATCCAGCAGTAGACTAATTCATCACACTCATACACCACTCTGAACCTGCTCCCTTCGGGATGGGCCTGCAATGCTCGCTCTCTCTCTCTCTCTCTTTCCTGCATGAGCACACATGCACATGATCACACAGCTCTGTAACTGCACAGAACAGGTCACTGGAGGACTAGTCCACTGGGAAAAAGACAGAGTAGCGATTGGACAGAGTTTGATTGGGTTTGTGTGTGTGTGTGTGTGTGTGTGTGTGTGTATTGGAGGTGTGGAGAGCTGTTCAATCTGTGTGAGATGTAAAACTGAAGAGGCAGGGACAGTGGGACAAATGCCACTGTTTTGAACAGAAGGAGAGTCAAGTTCACTCTCATCGGGAGAGCTTCAGTAATCACGGTGAATACTGAAGAGGTTATTATTGTCTCTTAAACGGCACAGCATAATGACTCATTTCTCATGCTCTCCACTCAGTAGTAATTAAGCAAACTATCCTCAGCATTACTGATGCACTTTGATGTTCTCATTTCCCTCATCACTGCTGTCCTCCCCAACCAGGAGGACTAGACCAAATGCATTTCCTGCTGAAAGGACTAGATGTATTTGAATGTGTTGCAAGTTTGGTGTGCTCACTAAACTGTTTAAACCTGCCTAAAATGGGTCTTAGCTGGTCTAGCCAGTCTCCCAGCCTGGCTAAGATGCTGTTTTGCTGGTGGTCTTACCAACTGACTAGTGCCTAAAACATATCTGAATTTATAACAGATAAGCCTTATAAATATGGGAAGTCTTGTAGATAAACTAACCACTTAAAAAGGGGCATTGGATGAAATTGTAACTTTTCTTTTCTTTACATTTAGATATGTTTCTTTTGTGTCTGTCATTTCAGAAAAGCTGTAAAGAAAACACGCAGCCAGTTTGACCGTGTCATTCAGCGAGCTGTTTCAATTTGCTGCCAGTTTATATATAGATAGCTAGCTGTTTGAATAAGACCACCTCCGAGCCATATACGGCATCCTAGGCTAGGCAGCAATTCCGAGCGCCAACCTTCCGGTCTCTCATGAAGCCTCCACATGGAAGTGACTAAAACTGCAGTTCATCTACTGGCCGCTAGAGGCTGGCTCCAAAAGGGAGTCAGTCCCATAGACTCCCCATGTTAAAATTTTTTTTAGAACTCATCCAAATTTTATTAAGCCTTAAAGTTCTGCATAATTTAGGGTGTGGCCACTTGAGTGACAGGTGGATTGCCACTGCTGTCACCACCATCGCGCTAGGTGGGCATGGTTTCAGCAACAAGCTCCCACCTTTTTGCCCATTTTCGATTATCCGGTAGTGACACGTGGTGATGCACTGCCAAGAAGGCAACAGCCCGCTCTGCCCACTTTAGGCTTGACATCACAGACACAACGTACATGTTTTTATATAGTCTATGAGCAATTCACATCTTATGTCAACATGCCACATGGAAAAGAGGGGTAGGGTGAGCAGTAACACATTATCATTCACGAGAGTTTACACTTACATATAATTAGCTGAGGTATGGTATGCGTATTTGGCGTGCTGTCTGGGGAAGCCCCGAGCCTAGAGTACCCCCCGTCTATTTGTAAAGTGAACTCAAAGTGAGGAGATGGGGTGGAGGAGGGATGCTGATAAACCGTCAGTGGTAGAGGTAAGTCAGCTGTATTTATACTATGGTATTGATTACTTGATTGTGGTCCACCGGTGTTGATTAGGCTAAGTATCTGACGCGCTCCTCCCGAACCTTGTTACTAAAACTTCATTTAAAGTGACATGCACCACACCAAAATGGGACACTGTGTAAAGGTTAAAAGGGTGTTGTTTTACATGACCAATGAGGAATTTTAACCAAATTATGTTACAGACATTTCATGAAGACCCTTAAGAATCATAACAACTTGTGGGAAATGGGCATCCGATGTCCCCATTAAGGGTCAATAAATTCATAGTGAAGGTTTTTTTTTTATTATTATTCTTTGTTTAGTCGTAAATAGAAAAAGCACAAAATAGCTTTGCAGTAGTACCGTTAGGGAACATCCAAAAGCTGCCCTTGTGCCGGTGCATGTCATCAAAAAAGAGACGTTGTTGCAAGGGAGGTGATGTTAATGTTTTTGATTACAGATTACAAGGACACAGTAATGAAAATAAATAAATATGTGCTCGAATAAATAATATAATTAACATTGCACTTTTCCATAAAAATATGAATAGTCCATGCAGAATTCGTGGTAGCGTTAAGCTAGCACTAACCAGCATAAAAGTCTCTTCTCTTCTGGACTCCTCCTTCTCCTTTCCTCTTCTCTCCCTCCTCTTTTGTCTACCCCAGGTGACTCCTCCTGCAGGATGTCCTGAGCTGGCATGAGAATCATTACCCCCTCCTTTCTGGTCCATGTGAGCTCATTCAGATAAATCGTTTCTGGGGCAGGCTACAGTCTCATCAGTTTCTCCTAATTAGAATTCAAACTTATGGCTCTCTCAGCCAACTATGCTCAAAAAGACCCACCTATATATAGCTGGAGAAGAATGTCTAATTAATCCTCCATTTCTTCCTGAGCCAGATCACAATCCTCTCTTTCATGTTTTTCAATTACGGTGCATGTGCCCTTTTATGTTGCCCGTGTGTGTGTTGGGATTTCAGAGTCAGAGCGCGTCTGTGTGAGAAGAATCTCAAAAACACTGTTGTGCAGATGAGCAGAGGACGCACCAACACTGTGTATATAGTGTACAGCGGCCTTTGTGTATGTGCCTCTGCTTTATGAGCCTAAATTAAGGCAAGTATAATTATGCTTTTTCCAGCTTTTTCTACCGCTATATGGTTATATTGCATGTCTTTAGTGTTTTGTAGATATCTGTGTATACCAGAAAAGTGCAGTTTCAGAATTCAAGAACTGAACTGTAATTTGAATTGAACTGAACTGATAATGCTTTGTATTTAGACAGAACTGTAGTTTGTCTGTGCAGAAGTATGAATCTGCTTACTAGTTTTTTAAAACTTATTTCAAAACTTTCAAACAACGCTTTGTTGCTGTACCATTAAAGTTCTCTTTGAATGTAATTCTGCTTTCTTGCTTTCAAATAAGGTGTCGTATTTGTAGTACTAAACATTAGACTGTTAGCAATGTTCTTAGCAAATGCAGTTTTGTGACCCCAAAACAAAGACATGATTTGATTTCAATCTGACGTAAAGAAGAAAAGCACTGTGTGGAGTTAAAAAAAAATGCATGTTCTAGATATCTCCTTGTAGAAAAGATAAAAACATTAATGTTTAGACAGTTTTTAATTATAAGAAAGAAATACAATGTTTGACATCATACAGTATATGCTACATCACATACTGTCTCAATCCAGCGTAGGCTACTATTGCATACTTTCCTTTGAACAAATGTCATGTGACAAAAGGCACAGATAAATGATGTCATGTCCATTAAACAAATTGAGAACATAATTTCACTGAAATGCCCCACAGCCTCTTTGCCTAATATATCCATATCCTGTTTCCCTTCCTCCTAATATACTATGAACTGCATCTGTAGAGTAGATATAAATCTATATGTATTTATACAACAGGCCGCAGGTAAACACAGTGGTGATGAATTTTGAATGTGAATGTACTTTTCCTTATATACAACAGTTCAGTAAACAAGGTGTTAATATTGAGCAACTTACTTTTTGGACAAAATGTTGCCAGATATCTTGTCTGTTTTCTGGAACTGATCCAAACAAACCATATCAACACACAGTAATAACATTAATGAATGAATCAGCATTTTTGAAATAATTGGCTGAATGAATGATTCGATGACTCAATAATGGTACATTTGATCATATGCATCTGAAATCACATGATCTCTGAATAGGTACTTCTTTTGAATAAGTACTTTGAAACCGTTAAAATGTATGTTCTGTAGTATGAATGCTACCTGGATGTACTACATTTGTCATGTTATCATTGTCATGTGACCCAGCAGCATCTTTGCATTGCTTCACTACCATTCAATAACCCTCATAGGCAAGTACATTTTCCATTGGATGCACACTTCAGAATCTCACCAGAAGCAGTAGTCAATCCGAGTACTTTATGAATATTGCGAATTTACACTTTTCACATTGTGTTTTCGCCTATATAGTAGGGAAGTAAGCATATCGCCATTGGTTTTTGATTTTTATTTCTGAATGAATTGGTTTTTTGAGTGAATCCTTTAAATGAATGATTCTATGACTAAAAACATTAGACACCACCTACTTGTGTAATGATATAACTTTAAAGAAGAATCAGTGAATTGTGTTCAGTGCTATATATTAGCACTCGAGAAATGCTGCTCTACAATTAAGATTGTTGTTTTAATATGCTATAAATCTGATCTAGGTAAGAAACATAGTATTTCTAATCAGTATATTTATTTAGCTCTCTACCATGGTACCGCTACAGTAGGCCTACTGTAAAAAAAAAATTATATATATATATATATATATTAAAAATCTATACTGCACTATGAATGCTGTGACTAAAAACAATTATTAGATGCCACTTACTGGTGTAATGATATAACTAAAGAAGAATTAAAAGTAAAAAAAGCAGAGTTTTGGAAACTGGCTCATGCAGCCATAAATTTGAGATGAACATCAGATTTTACACAGTCAATAAAACATGACCACACACATATGACACGCACTGCATTCTTTCTGTCACCGCACAGTTTGACGCTTAGCGGGAGCTGTTAACATTTCTTCTCACGAAGACGAATTGTAAACAGTGTGTGATAGAGAAATAATGAATTTGAGGGGTCTTCGGGGGCTAATGACTTTCCTGAGGAGCTGAACAGAGTCCTGCCACAGGGGTGCGATAAGAAAAGTCCTTCTCTTTCTCTCTTTCCAAGCGCACCCGCCCTATATCCTCTTAGTTAATTTATGCAGCATCTTGCAGTATTCCCTAAATGAGAATCACGGATATGAATGGAATTGAAATTCAAGTTGGAACCCACCCCCACCTAACCGTGTGAAATCGTGTCACCATGCTCTGCTCGCTCAGATGTGGACTTTGTGCTTGAATGGAGCTACAGTAAATACTGCGGGAGATTGAATCCCAGTGTCACTGACACATGTCTCCACCTCTCTGAGCAGTAATTCCTCTGGAGAACACGATGTCGCTCAGCTCCACTTTTTTCGTCTCAACCTCGTCACCTCCTGCCAAACACCTCCCGGAATCAATCTTATTTTGTTCGCTATACTGCAGAACAACAAAAGCACATGCAGACAGAGCCTATTCCAATGCCTATATGAACTCTTGACGTGTTCTATTTCTCACATTCACTTCTCCACAGTTCGTTTTTCTGGGTCTTTCTATCCTCTCCCTCTCCCAATCTGAGCAAAGACGCTGGCTTAAGGACTACAGCAGCTGAAGTTGCCTTGATTTGCTTCTTGGCGTATGAGCTGTCAAGACACAAGGAGAAGCGAGGGAGAGTAGATGAAAGGTAAAGAGAGATGGAGAGTTAGAGGGTAAAGGGGCTGCACAAAGTGGCATGTTTCCAAGAGAGTCAGCTCTGAGATGCACTAATTAAAGGAGCCATAATTAGAGCTGCATCTGACAAACAGAGAGCAGCTTTCATCTCTATCAGCTCCACTCTGGGCAGAATCCCCCCACATGCTCTACACCACTCCTTGTTTCTCCTGCATTCTGCTTTACTCACATTCCACTTACACATAGATATGAGATGAGATAATCAAGGAAATGTGCTTATAATAGAAGTATACTTGTGGATACACAGGAAATATTTACTCCTTTTCTCTGTAGCTCTCAGTCTCTCTTGCTTCTCCTATTATCTCAACCTCTTCTCTTATTGTCTTGTCTCATGGCACCTCGTCTAATATGTGTTTTTTCCACCCTGTTTAATCATACTTAAATGATATATCTATTTCATCTCATCATTTCTCATTATTGTCTCACTACCACTTTATATCAGTCTTTTTGTCTCATTTGACTCATTGTCACATTTTGAGAACTACTACTCACAAGCTTTGTTCAGTAAGATTTTGCAAAAATAATATTTTTATTCAGCAAGGATGCATTACATTGAACAAAAGTGGCAGTAAAAGCATTTATTATTTTACAAAAGTTTTCTATGCATTTTCCAGAACGGAGTTTATGGACTATAAAGGTAAGAATAAAACTTTTATTTTCTTAACCCAGTTTCACGTTTTCCGTCACCATTTGACATTGTCCCACAGACCATTGATCTATATAATTGGATCTATAATTGAATATATACATATTCTTTATTATATATCAGTGACTTAAACACTGAATCGATGCTGTGTTTCCGTAACAGTCCTAAACATGTAAATATGAGGCACGCCATTGGATGCCTGTTGCTAAGCATCTAGCCGAAACATTCAAACACCACATCTCTTCACCCTGTACAAGTTTGGCAGGGTTTGTGCAGGGTTTCATTACTTCTAAATTACAAATGTGAAATCTATTTTAACCCAGTGTTAAAAGCACGCACTGACGAAGCACAGTGTGAAAAACCTATAGAGTATCAGCATGTTCTCAGCACTCTTATATATCACTTACATGTAAACTTAATCCATCTGTCTCTGTTTCATGTCATCTCTTCTCATCACCACATTATCTCCACCCTGTAATTTCTAATTCACACCATCTCATGTTATTTTGTCTCAGATCTTCTCCACTTTCTCTCGGCCCTCTTATATTGTTTCATCTAGTCTCATCTAATCCTGTCACCACAACATCTCAGCCTGTTCATTTTTTTCTCGGTCTATAATTTTCATACTTATTTCAAGCCTGCAGATTTGTTACTTACTTTCTCATTGTGTCAGTTCATCTAACCATTATCTCAGTCTGTTAGTTTCTTACTGAAATATTCCCTGTCTCTCTGTCCTCTCATGCTGTCTCAACTAGTGTCATCTTCGCATTCTCTCTCCTCCTTCTTATATCTTTCTTATACTGACTCTATATTTGTCAATTTGTCTCATTACAAGATTTTCACAGCCAGCAAATATTTTAGTCTCATATGATCTCAGTTTATCTCAACATCATCTCAGCCTGTTAGTTTGTTACAAAAACTGTCATTTCATAAAGTCTCATCTCTGCACTTTCTTCACCTTCATATGACATACATTTATTCGGTTTCATCTTCTCTTGTCTCATTTCATTTTCCTCCGTTTCCTACTCTTTCTGTATCTCATTCTGTCTTATTACCAGTGCTTGAAGTGGGCCGGTACGCACTTCAATGTTTTAGTCTTTAGCGTACTGGCACTTTTTCGTGTGTACCGGCACTTCTGACATGTTGCCGGTACTGAGTCAAAGCATCAGTGTCTAGGTGATTAGAAGCGACACTATAAAGCACATTACCCAGGGTGTCATTTGAAACCGGTAAACTTCTTTAAAGTTCAAGGATCCAGTAAGGGAATGCATTAGTAATAAGTTCAAAGCAGCGCTAATGCAGAGAAAACACGGGCGATTTCATCAGAGATGGTGGAGAGAATAGTTACTCGTGTACAGATGGCAGTAAATTATTCTTTTCAGTCTGTATTTGGCTTAAAAGCACAAGTATTTTATAATGAATGCTGGCTAAAGGTGTTTTAGAATCTTCACTTCTTTTTCTCCTCTTCAACCACTGCTTGTTACTACCTTTTTTACTTAAACATACTGTAAAATATGATCTCAGTTCATCTCCACAGTATGTAAATAATGAACTAGAAGTTAATGAGAAAGTGATGACGAGACTGTCCTGTTCAACCTCTACATTATTATACACAGTCTGTCTATATCATAGTCTGTTACATCTCTTCCAATCTCATCTCATCCTTCAAAAACTTGGACAAATTATTGACTGGCAGAGATAATTTCTGATTGGCCAGTGTTCAGTTTGGGCCCGGCACCTGACTTTATTTCTTTTTACAGAGCTATACTGTCACAGAAACAGGTGTATTTTCTCAGCACAATCATTTCAGTGCTGTCTGTTGGGGAGTAGAGACATTTTATGAGTGGTATTTCAGGAATTATTATAGCACTTTCACGCATTAGTCTACTGAAAACTTTATTTCACGACTGTGCTTATGTCAACCTGGCTTACTTCTTACTTCTTTACTAAATTGAGTTCCAGACAAAAAGTCCCTGCTGCAATTAAGTTAGCTGCTGGGTTTGTTTTATAATAGCTCTGAATAAAGTACATGCTGTTTTCTTTTTCTGTCTCATAAGCTCAAAAAAAGTTCATATTTTGCTTAATTTTTCAAGAAAATCTCTGTCAGAGAGTAATTTCTTCTTTATGGCTGGTAAAGCACAACATAAAGAAGGTGACACGTGCTGTGGTGTTTTGTATTTCATGGTCATTCTTTTTGTCACCTTTATATTTTGTTTCACATCATTCATCAAAATAACCTGCACTGTCTTGAGGCTGTGCTTCAACGTTGAAGTCTAATAAGTGTAATCTTATGGCCTCCGAGCAGCCAAACATATCCTGGAGCCAGACTGCTTTTATTACATTTCACATTGAAATTGGATTTTGTTTCAAAAGTCAGGCTTGTGCTCACTTGGATTGACTGGAGATGTTTATGTGATGCCGTGAAGCAATGTACAGCATTGCATAGAGCCGTCCCATGTGTGTGCGCACATGCTTATGTGCGTGTGTTAAACACACCATGTGACATGCTCAGAAGAATGGCATGTGATATAGATCCAGATTTCTGACTGAATCACTTTAACTTGGATGTGTGGACAGCTGAATCTATGAAGGTGTAAGACGTGTGTGCTGGTGGTGAAACAATGACACTTTACATAATCAGATTAATTTAATCAAGTTAAGAGTAAAGTAATGAGTGAGAGTGAATGGTAGTTTTTTTAGCCCCCTTGATAACGTCTACAGGAACTCCTCAAAAATGTGTTTTGTCTCCTTTGGTATATATTTTATATACAAATGATTGTATGAGTAAACACAATAATATATATATATTTATTATAATATTTTTTTTTTTTTTTTTTTTTTGCAGGCGATACCATTGAATGTAATTGTTCTATAAGTCCTACATTGATCCAGTGCTGTCCTTTTCCATTAGCTGCTGGTTTGGAAGTCTCAATGTGAAACATAAAAGTGCATTGAATAGAATAGGTACAGTTAGTGATAAGGTCATAGGTAAAGAACAAAGTCATTTTTGTTGAGTCAGGCTCAATCTGTGCTCTTGGACAGTGACTATTTTATTGTATCCAGAGTTTTCTTTGCTCTGTTCAGGTTCTCGCTGTAGACTACAAAAGATGAAAGTAACAATATAAATATTTGTTTCTCTCCTGTGCAATTCAGTTGTTAAATGATACAAAAATACAGTTTTAGGGAAATGTATATTATTTATATTTTTATATATTTAATAAAAAATAAAATAAAAATTATAAATGTATTTTTCAGGTGCATCTCAATAAATTAGAATGTCGTGGAAAAGTTCATTTCAGTAATTTAACTCAAATTGTGAAACTCGTTTATTAAATAAATTGAAGTAGTTTGTCATTTTAGTTTGTAAAGTAGTAAGTAATTTGAAGTAGTTTAAGTCTTTGGTACTTTTAATTGTGATGGTTTTGGCTCACATTTAACAAAAACCCACCAATTCACTATCTCAACAAATTAGAATATGGTGATATGCCAATCAGCTAATCAACTCAAAACACCTGCAAAAGTTTCCTGAGCCTTCAAAATGGTCTCTCAGTTTGGTTCACTAGGCTACACAATCATGGGCAAGTCTGCTGATCTGACAGTTGTCCAGAAGACAATCATTGACACCCTTCACAAGGAGGGTAAGCCACAAACATTCATTGCCAAAGAACCTGGCTGTTCACAGAGTGCTGTATCCAAGCATGTTAACAGAAAGTTGAGTGGAAGGAAAAAGTGTGGAAGAAAAAGATGCACAACCGCAGCCTTATGAGGATTGTCAAGTAAAATCGATTCAAGAATTTTAGTGAACTTCACAAGGAATGGACTGAGGCTGGGGTCAAGGCATCCAGAGCCACCACACACAGACATGTCAAGAGATTTGCTGAACCACAGACAACGTCAGAGGCGTCTTACCTGGGCTAAGGATTGGACTGTTGCCAAGTGGTCCAAAGTCCTCTTTTCAGATGAGAGCAAGTTTTGTATTTCATTTGGAGACCAAGGTCCTAGAGTCTAGAGGAAGGGTGGAGAAGCTCATAGCCCAAGTTGCTTGAAGTCCAGGGTTAAGTCTCCACAGTCTGTGATGTTTTGGGCTGCAATGTCATCTATTGGTGTTGGTCCATTGTGTTTTTTGAAAACCAAAGTCACTGCACCTGCTTATTAAGAAATTTTAGAGCACTTCATGCTTCCTTCTGCTGACCAGCATTTTGAAGAAGCTAATTTCATTTTCCAGCAGGATTTGGCACCTGCCCACACTGCCAAAAGCACCAAAAATTGGTTAAATGGCCATGGCCATGCCAGCAAACTCACCAGACCTGAACCCCAGAGAGAATCTATGGGCTATTGTCAAGAGGAAAATGAGAAACAAGAGACCAAACAATGCAGATGAACTGAAGGCCACTGTCAAAAAACCTGGGCTTCCATACCACCTCAGCAGTGCCACAAACTGAACTCTCAACTCTCAATTTGATCATAAATACAGTAAAAACAGCAGCATTTTGAAATATTATTAGTTTTCACTTTGATAGATTTAAGAATGTAATTTATTTCTGTGATGCAAAGCTTATTTTTTAGCAGCCATTACTAAATATTATGTAAAATGATAATTTTGTGCTCAAGAATCACTTATTATCAATGTTGAAAAGTTTTTTTAACTACTTAATATTTTATAGATTTTGTCAGGATTATTTGATGAATAGAAAGTTCAAAAGAACTAGGCTATATTTATTTGAACCAGAAAACTTTTGTAACAATATAAATGTCTTTACCGTCACTTCTGATTCATTTACTGCCTTCATGCTGAATCAAAGTAGGCTACACATCATACATTTATCTCAGAAAAGCATCTTTCTAGATTAAAGCATTTAAAATGAGCTGTGTATCTGATGAAACAGGCTAATATACGCACAACTTGCATGTTGAATGTATAAATTGCACATATTTAATCATATTAGACCTATAAACCAAATGACATAGGCTATACAAATACAAATGTCTGTGGGTGTATTGACAAACATATACAAGTATTTAATTGTATTTGATTCTACTTCCTTGCATTCAAATTCCAATTGCATCACATTTTCCACCTCAATTCATGTTCAATGAATGAACATTCCAACAGATTCCAAATGTGATATACACCTCTTTGTTTCACACAGACACTCAGATGCAACTGTTTTGCTAAGCAACAAGAACATGTCAGACGCCTGTGATTCGCCGACTGATGGTAATATGTTCATAATGGAAAAAGTGCTCTTTCTGCACATATCATAATCATGTGAATGATGCTCGATTTGTGTTTGTGCGTGTATTTTTCCATGATAACAACAGAAGCCACTTTCTTCTTATCTATTCTGGCATTTTCAGACCAAAGCTAGTAAAGCAACAAGGAGGAGAGAGAGACCGACAGACAAAAAAAGAGAGGAAGAAACTCCTGCTGTGCCCCAAGTCCTTCAGTGCCGGGTCTCAGTTGTGATTCAGTGCCTGTGTGAGGCTTGTGGGTGCCTGCTAATGTGATTTTGTGTACGTGTACTAGTTTCTGCGTCACAACACAGAGCATCGCCGTCAGATGGACGACAGCGGGAAAACACAAACCCGGCACTGTAAACGGCTCTGTTTGTTTATTCACAGACTTAATGACTGAGGATCTGCTGTTTGATCATGTGAGTGTTTAGGATTGAAGACAGCATAGACCGATAAGCAACTGGAGGGAACGTTTACGCTCTGACTTCCTGCTACAGATACGAGAGTAAATTACTCAGAGAGCTCGAGATGAACAGAACAGAGCTCGTCCTTTTGTGCTCATCTCGGTCCACATCCAAGCCTTAATCACCAGCAAAACTGACTTGGCAAGGCAGCAAAGGGCCGCTCACTCACTTTCCCCAGGTGAGAACCATTTGGAACCAACTGAGCAATCAAAATGTAACACTGCCACCATGTGGTCAGGTTGGAAATCGCATACTCTTTTACAGCAGCTCCATTCACATTAAATTAAGCCCTGGTGACAAACTCTGATACCGCTGGGCAACAAGCGCATACAGTAATCCAATACGCCCACAAACCATATCCATTAAAAAAAGCCCCTCTGTGGCATGATAAATAAAAGCTGAATGCATGCCCAGTCACAAGCATTTTGCTTTTCCTTAAATCAAACTCTACATTTGCAGGCTCAATTCACCATGGATCAAATCCAACTGCAATCACTCCCTATCCAAGCCCTTTGGTCAAACAAGACACCAGTATTGGAGTATCAATGCAGTGGAAATGAATTAACAACCTGTAGATGCAAAATCAGCTGCTTTTAATGAAACTCAGAATGCTGGAAAATTATCTAAACAACCTAGAAAAAACACAGCACAAATGATAGACAATTACTGTCTTAAACCTGGACATTTTAATAAAAATGATTAATAATTCATGCACTGTCCCTGTCTTATACAAATACAACTCAAGCATGCTCACTCCAAACTGTTTGCTAAACACTTGATGCCGAGAGGCATGAAAAATGTGCACTTAAATTATTTTAAAAGCACGTCGGGATTAATATTTGCTGTGTGTTGTGCTATATTGAAGACTACGGTTCTCAAATTATATTTCAGCATCTAACAGCATGATTCTGTGCTGCAATAAAGCACAAGCATTATGGCACATCATAAGATGCCAGTATTTGGCTTCTACACTGTGACAGTGATTAATCCCTGTGGTTTTCTTTTTTTATTGCAGTGTGTCTCTGTAAGCGACAGTGCTGCAATGAGAACCACGTTCCTCCGTCCTGCAGCCTCAGGCTAACACACAGTGTCTCTGTCATTGCCCCAGGACTCTTTTCAAATAGCTCCCAGTGTTGCTCAACACGTGCTTGCTCTGAGAATGAAGTGCAAAGAGAGTGGAATAAATAAATGGAATATATATATATATATATATATATATATATATATATATATATATATATATATATATATATATATAAATATACATAAATTAATAAACATATAAATTATTTTTATATATATATACAGTACAGACCAAAAGTTTGGACACACCTTCTCATTCAAAGAGTTTTCTTTATTTTCATGGCTATGAAAATTGTAGATTCACACTGAAGGCATCAAAACTATGAATTAACACATGTGGAATAATATACATAACAAAAAGGTGTGAAAAAACTATGTTTTGAAAAATATGAAAATATGTCATATTCTAGGTTGTTCAACGTAGCCACCTTTTGCTTTGATTACTGCTTTGCACACTCTTGGCATTCTCTTGATGAGCTTCAAGAGGTAGTCACCTGAAATGGTCTTCCAACAGTCTTGAAGGAGTTCCCCGAGAGATGCTTTGCACTTGTTGGCCCTTTTGCCTTCTGTCTGCGGTCCAGCTCACCCCTAAACCATCTCGATTGGGTTCAGGTCCGGTGATTGTGGAGGCCAGGTCATCTGGCGCAGCACCCCATCACTCTCCTTCTTGGTCAAACAGCCCTTGATGCCTTCAGTGTGACTCTACAATTTTCATAGTCATGAAAATAAAGAAAACTCTTTGAATGAGAAGGTGTGTCCAAACTTTTGGTCTGTACTGTACTGTATATATATATATATATATATATATATATATATATAGTATAAAGATGGTTTCTAAAATATAAAAATGATTTAAAATATATATTCTCATGTTTATTATTTCAATGTTTATTTATTTATATATAATATAAACATACATCTCAATACATCTATAAATAAAATATATATAGGTTTTAATATATACAAATGTGTTTATATTAACACCAATAAATTTCAGTATTTTGCCCACGCTTCTGCGAGGTCTTTGTCAAAACATAATAAATGTCACCTTGCTGGGGGGAGAAAAAAAATGATGGGTTTTATTTGTTTAGTGCGTTTGACAAACATGGGTACCAATTATCAGCTTACGCCAGATGGGTGTGTGTTGTGCCTAAATAGACATAATTTCTTTTCCCCCCAATCACATCCACCCAGTTACCATGGCAACAAATCCATGGCAACAGCTCCAGCTGTTCAGTCTCGATCTCACTCCAGCACACTTTACAGTCATTTCTCCTCATTATGTTCGCAACTACAAAGACAAGATTCCCCCAAAGATGATGTTTACTCATTTAGCCTGCCTCTTATGTCATATTCCTTTATTAACCTGTTGGACAGAGCTGCAGCCCTGAGCCTAGATGCATGATTGAGTGAAAAAGTATCTCACGTTAAACCGATTTTCAATTTCACGTCAAAACATGGCACGGCCTAGTCAGAAGAAAGATACTGATTGCGGTCAGAATTGACAGCCGGTCGAGGCATGTCCCATAAATCACTGGACCCTGGCTGTAGAAGAAACAGTCAGATTTAAAATTCTAGACAACGATGCTGTGATTTATGGGTATTCAAAAAGTAGTTATTCTAGCCAGTGAGCAGATATCATTCATTGTGGATGAGTGAGCTGACAACGGTGAGGGAGATCTGTTCGGTTATTATCTTAAACAATTCCAGGTGTAAGTAAACCATACTCTGAATGTGTTATGCTGAGTGAAGCAAATTAAAAAACACAGCCATGAAGCTATTCATTTAGCTGACATCTTTAAACAAAAAACTTAAAATCTACAGTTCAAACGTTCAGTAATAAGTCAGTTTTTGAAAGAAATAACTGTTATATGTATTTGGCAAGGATGCATAAACTTGATAAAAAGTGAGAGTAAGGACTTTTATTCAACAAAAAAAAGATTACTTTCTTTTTAGAAAGTATATTTGTACTTTCTTTTACAGGGGTCATATGATGGGATTTCACGTTTTCCTTTCTCTTTGGATTGTTACAAGCTCTTGGTGCATGAAGAAGATCTGTAAAGACATGTCTACATCACTGCGTGGAAATATTTGCATAATGCCGCACAAATTTTCATACAAAGAATGAAGGCGTGATTTCAGTAACCACAGTTAGTGTTGAAGCAGCCGTGTCAGGGAGATGCTGTGTGTATCTGGGCGAAAGCAAAATCACTTTATTTGGCCTTCAGAAAGTAGATGCATTTAGGAATCTTTAAGATTACTTACAACAGAACAGCAACAAATTTTATGGACGACTGTTTTGTGAACCAGAGGACGTAATTCTGACTTTGATACGACAATCTGGCGCTTCTGAATCAGATCCTGTAAATATGTTTTGTTATTATTTTAAGTATTTGCTATTCACTTCAAATGCTGAGTTTTTTGCTAAAGGTGTGTGTGTGTGTTTGTGTGTGTGTGTGTGTGTGTGTGTGTGTGTGTGAGAGAGAGAGAGAGAGAGAGAGAGAGAGAGAGAGAGACCGGGTCACAGTGGAGTCAGCTGTCTTAACCATCCGTGGCTTGTGCACTCAGAATGTTGTGTTTTTTTTTATATTTTATTTTTATAAAGTTTGTGTAAATCCTGATGATCCCGCATGATTTGATATGATTTAAAACTTATTTCAGTCTTATGTGCTTCAAGGTAAGAAATCTGACCTATTGTAAAAAGGAGTTCACATTATTAATTGTCGGAAAAAAATTTTTTATTTGACCAATGAATAGTGCAATTTCTTAAATACTTTTTTTCATTTTATTTTATAACTTTACTTAGTTTTAAATGTTTACGAATCCTAAAACTATAGGTTCAATAAGAGAGAGAGAAAGAGAGAGAGAGAGAGAGAGAGAGACTGGGTCACACAGTGGAGTCAGCTGTCTTAACCGTCCGTGGCTTGTGTACTCAGACAGTGATGATGAAGCTCAGCTCGTATGTGTTTAGTCACGCGACTCTGTTCCCCTTTCGGGCTTGAACTGATGGTAAAACTAAGGACATTATTAACTGTCTTTACATTTATTTTGAAAGATGAAGCTCACGATTATGGAAAGGGGCATTACATTTCTGACAAGTGCTTGCAGTGTTCGGCCAATCACAATGCACTGGGTCAATTGGCCAATCAGAGCAGACTGCACTTGTCAGAACTATGCGTTTGGGAGAGGCGGGGCATAGAGGACCTACAATAATGTACAGTATTTTAATTTCTTTTTTGAACATTAAAGCATGTCAACATATTCTTTTACACCAAATACACAAAATAATTATCTTTAAAAAGCATCATATGACCCTTTTAATCAAAAATCTGAATCACAGTTTTTCACAAAAATATTAAGAAGCATCACAGAAATAAATTATATGTAAACAAAATATATAAAAAATATAATTTTAAATTGTAATAATATTGCACAATATTACTGTTTTTGCATTTCATAAAACATGCAGACTGAACATAATAAGATACTTCGTTTTAGAATACATTTGAACATTTTTAAAATCTTAGCAACCCCAAACTTTTGAACAGTGAGGTACACAAAAAATAAAACAACCTGAGGCCTTGATCAAGGACACAATGGTGACACAGTTGTATAGATCACCTCTATAACCTACAGCCTCTTAGTAACCAGACCTTTTTAACAACTATTCAACTATTCAAATTGCTTCTTCACATAAAATCATTGAATAAATGCAATATAATACAAATTGTACTGCTGCACTGCAAAACACACCACTGGGCCAAAAAAGAAAAGATTACTGCAGATTTCACTTTACTCTCTTTGGTAATTCTACTGATGCACTTCATATTTTAATGTGTACACAACTGTCGGTTCAAGACGTTGCAGAAACTCTGATGTTTCTGTATAGAGTCTTTGTTCTGCAGTTTCTACATAAACTTTGACATTCTGTTGTTTTGGCAGAAGGCACTGTCTGTCTGTCTGTCTGTCTGTCTGTCTGTCTGTCTGTCTATCTATCTATCTATCTATCTATCTATCTATCATCCATCCATCCATCCATCCATCCTAAAACTAAGGAGAAAATAACAGAAGCAACAAAAACAAACATTGGAAGTTCTGTCAGGTAGTATAATAATATGCTTCATGCAGTGTGTACACACATTATTTAGTTCTATTCAAGTAAAGTTATTTATCTAAATCCATGTAAGATCTCTGAGGTTTTTATCTCAGGATATTGGAAAGGTCAAAAGTCTCCATGTGTCTTCACTGCTGTCTCAGAGGGAGCTCATTTGTGTTTCTTAGCCATACAAATGAACCATATCATCCAAATCTGAAACCAAACTGATCTCAAAGGAAATTCGGTATAATTATAAAACAGCAGCATTGTTCTAGAAATGAGACTGATAGAGCTACATTCAGTGTACTTCTATTCATGCAGCCCCTCATCATGTCACTCGACAGGTGGATCCTGTTAACCAAAGGGGAAGGTGCTGGTGGGCTTCCCACAGCAGGTGCCCTTGTTCCAGGCTGTGATGAGTGCCAGCTGCTGACAGAGGGACGTCCACCAACGGAAGATGGTCCTTTTCTCCCTGTTCCTCCACTCTATTCATGAGCAACTTGACCACAAGATCTGTCAATCAGCCTCAGTGTGGGTGTATAAAAATACTAACGTGGCTGCTCATTGGCTAGTCTTGCAGCAGATAAAAAGACTTTGGTTTATCAAAACTGTCAATAGCATTGTCCTGGAGAATGCTTTGAGAAGACTGATATTCATTTGAGGAATTACTCTACGCTTGAGTGATGGCTGATGAACTGTTAAGGAGGGCTTTGTGTCTGGTTGTATTCTGATATGTAAGAGAAAAACTATGCCTTTTTTAAATTTTGCCTTTTTGCCAATTTAATTTCATGCAACAATACCTAGAGGGTAGGAATGATTGGGAATATAGAGGTGAAATGCGAGCTGTCTGCATAAGCAACATGCCTCCATGTTTCAGACCTTCTGCGCCAGCAACCCTACAGTTGATGAGGATGATGATGAGTACATAAATAAATAATAGGTTCCATTACAGTGTGAAACAGCAACACATATATGCCACATGCATGGCTATGGTAAATAAATAAATAACATTTACTATTGCGATTAAAAAATAGATTTATGAAAGTGTGATTTAAGCAAATAATTTTAATTATGCTGAAGGTTAACACATTATTAATGATGATTTCCATTTCTTTTCACAAGTTACATGTACACTAGCAGGAATAACAGGAAATGTACTGCAATTCAATTTAATTTAACAAACTGGTCATTTATGTTACTTATATAGGTGCATACATTTTGATTATTAGCATAATTTAATAAAGCAAATAATACAAACACACACACAACTGGAAAGGAACTGAAAAATAGTTTAACCCACATTAAAGTTTTTAAAATTAATAATGTATTTGTAAAAGAACATTAGGAAAACCATCCTCCTGGCGCTTCAATGCTGAGTTTATTTGAGTTATTAAAACATGAAGGTTAAACATAATTCTAAATTCAATTCTAAAAGCTGCACTAACCTGGTCAATAGTCACTGGTCTCTTGCAAACCCCAAGCATGCCAGCAGATGGAAATCTTCACTTCCCAACATCTCTCCTTCAGATTTCTGGAGTCTGCTCCTTCTTCTGTCCAGACTGGAGACGCTGACCCGGCTTGTCATGAGCAATGTTTGTTTTTTTAAGAGCCAGTGCCAGCATGTGGACTTTGTTCGTCTGCTTGTATACAAGGACAAACAAGCAAGAATGCAATTGAGCATGCTGAAAGCTGCACTGGCAAAGCAAACAAAATGCTTTTGTCAGCAACGTCTAGACACTGGAGACATAAGGGATCAACGGCACAAACTGATCTCTTATTTTTCAAATAAGACACAGCCTTTAACAAAAGATCGATGCACATTGATTCGCTGAGATTGGTGCTCAGGTTATTTGTTGGAAAGATGCGTACACTTGATTGCACTGCAAGCAAATAACAGCAATATGGAATGCTGATTCAGCACCAAACTGTAAATCTCTTACCCTGCAGCAATAGACCCCTTCATTCATATCTGTCTCTCACATGCACTCTCTCTCTGTTTCCTGGCATGAGATAGCCATCTCTGGGCTATGACGAAACCCAGACATGCCTTGTGTATTTATACATTCTTAGCAGAGCAAGAGGTGATGTAGCAGCTTGGTCTACCTGGCCTGGTCCGAACACACAAGGCCATCCAGGGAGGCCTACAGCTCCTTGCCCACTATCTCGGTTTGCTTCAGTGCCTCTGCAGCCCAGCTCTGACTATGATGAATGGACCTCTGGATCCAAAGCACCCAGATTGGAGGGAGGTGATGTCTACTCCACTGTGCAGGCCGGGCAGGAGAACACAGGCACTCTGTCTGAGGCCAACGCAAGTTTCGGGCCTTGATTAATTGGGCCAAGTCATCCGTTCTCCCTGACCTCATATTATCTATGCTGAAGAAGAGGAAAACTGTGAGACAATGAGTCTCATAAGAGCTGATACAGTATTATGCTTTAAAGGGATAGTTCATCCAAAAAATAATACTCTGTCATCATTTACTCACACTCATGTTCCAAAATTTGTTCCAAAAGATTTATTTTTCTTCTGTTGTTTTTGAGGAACATCCAAGCCACTTTTTTTTAAATATAATGAGAGTAAATGACACTATCAAAATTTAAAAAAGCAAAAAGAATCATAAAGTGACCTATCTTGGCTTTGTGGAATAAATCAAAAAAGAAAACACTTATTTTAAATTGTAATAACAGTTCACAGTTTTACTGTTTTTACTGTATGTTAAAAAATGCAGCTTTGGCGAGACTTTCAAAAATGTTAAAAACATTACAGACCTCAAACTTATCATTCTTAGTTCATGATATCTAATTCATTAACTAGTATCAACATTGAACTTTACTGTAAAGTACTACCTTTAATGTTACAGTATACTGTATGAAATTAATCTATCTTCTTGTTGCAGCAATTACTATTTTTAAGTTGATTAATTACAAATTTACTGCATGTGCAGTTTTGCCTCTACTGTCAGCTTTACATCGATATTGCAAAACCTAAGAAACCTTCGCATTGGATGTTTGCCTTGTTTCTAACGGCAGAAACAGTCCAACCAGCCGGTGAGCCAGAGAGTGGGCAGCGCTCTTTCCCAATCTACCCGCAAACTGACAGCTGGCTTGATCCAATCAGAAAGCTTGACAGCAGTGATATTTACGCTGAACATTCAGCAGCGTTAGAGGCTTTCAAAAATCCTCCACGAAAACATTACAGAAGTACAGGGGAAAGTGATGTCATTTCAGTAATTATTTTATATGATTTTAGGCAATGCATTAAGTTTAATTTGCCCCCTGCAGGTTTTAAAAGCAATTCACATCAAATTTAATTTGCTTCATTTCAGTTCATTTAGACCAGTAACTACTTCTGTGCTGCAATTTATAATAACTCAGCTCTGCCTGTGAAAGAAGATGAGGCTTTTGACTTTTTAATTGAAAATTTAATAGCCTTTCAAATGGCTCAAACGGTTCTCATCAACTTCACGATCAAACTCAGCCTTCATTTGCAAATCATCACGTTTCTTAATCTAGGTGGGAGGTGTGGTTTAAAAGTGCAGGAATTTTAAAGTAGAATTTATTTGATTTGGAAGAGCCAACAACAGCAGCCTCCTTCAGGCTCGCTCAGGCCTATCAGTGGATGATGGTGTTGTCATCATGGCCCGCCGCCAGCTAATCAAACCAGAAAAGTGCTATCCTCTCGGATTGACATTAGCTTTTGTCCCCTTGCCATGATGGATGGGATCCCGGCCCCTGGTTGGAGCATTGTCCACTCAATCTGAGTGTCCTGACCACTGACCCCATGATCTTTATCAGACCATCCAGTCAATCACAAAAGCACTGACTGCCAAAGAATGCTATCTGATACAGCTTGTGCAAATGGTGCATTTTTGGCAGGTCATGGTACAAAATCATATTATCATATCAAGAAGTAAAATGGCATAGTAATTTACAACATACACCATGTGTGGTGTATGGAAACAGTACAGATAGATGGCTGTCAGTGGAGCTGATTATAGTTGGTCTGAATACAAGGGACTTATTAAATTCATAACAGTAACAAATATGTTTGAAAGTTTGGGTTCAGTAATATATATATATAGGGTGCATTAAATAGATCAGAAGTGATTTTAACATTGTTACAAAAAAGTATTTCTTTCAAATAAACTGTGTTTCCTGAAAAACAAATGTATCATGGTTTCCACAAAAATATTCAGCAGCACAATTGTTTTCAACTTTGACAATAATAAGAAATATATCTTAAGTATCATGTTAAAATATTTAGAATGATTTCAGGAGGATCATGTTACACTTAAGTAGACAGTAAGAATACATAACATTGTAAGGAAATAATTATTTTAAATTGTAATAAAATTTCACAATATTATTGTTTTTACTGCATGGTAAAATAGCCTAAAAGACTGAAAAGACCCCAAGTAAGTTATTGACAAAGAAGTGACAAATTTATGTGTGTGTGTGTGTGTATGTGTGTGTGTTTGTGTGTGTTTGCATTATATCATAACAGTAAATGTCTCATTCAGATTTAAAGATAGAGAAAACCTTCCAGATGCTCTCACGTCATTTCTAAAATGTTTTATTTTAGTTGCATGATTAATATTATTGCTTTTATTACTATTATATTTTAGGTATTGTTTTTAGAAGTTACTATTCTAATTGTAAACTAATTGCAACCAAAATGCAAATGTTACATAAACACTGCTGATGTTTACTGCTAGTTATGTAGCTAACGCCCAGCTATCAGCATCCATCTCGTCCAGCTGTTATCCGTCATAGTCCAGGTATTTGTGTTCAAGTCCATCTGACGACGTGAAGACAGAAGACATGTAGATCCACAGGCCTCTGAGTAATGGATTCAATTATCTTCATGCTCTAGAAATCTCCATTCACAAACTGCCACTTGCTTCCTACGCAGTATGTGCACAGAGGGTTGATTAGGACATGCACACAGAGCACGGACAAGAGCCTGTGAAATGTTGAGCGCTTCATCAAGCTGCTCACACATCCGGGCTGCGGCTCGCTCATTCGTTCACTAGATGTGTCTGAGTGGAGAATGAATGCGCCGTAATGAATCCACGCTCCACTCGGCCATGATCAATAAATGGCAGGAGGTGAATTAGCATCTCCTCTTTATTCACCCATCTTCTCTTCCTCTCCTCCGTGACACCAGGACAGCTCGGATCTCAGAAAGAGGAAGGAAGAAGGAAAAGCTAACTCATCGTCTGCATGGAGAAAACATCAGCTGTGAAGGGGAACGACATCTTTGCTATAAATTTCCCAAAAGCAACGGTTGAGAGCAAGTCCCTGACAACAGGCATCTCGCTGGTTATTCCACACCGAATGTAGAGAGATAAATTAAACCGTGTCCCTCTTAATCTCCGAGTGACGGTCGGCCCACAAATCTGTTCAGCCTTAAATCTACACTGAGTCTGGGGAATGCAAGTCCCACCATAGCAGCAACAAAACACCTCCGAATGGATATTTAGCCCTGTTATTACTGCGCCACAGTCGGATCATGCTGTTATAATTGCTGTGTGAAATACACAAGGGAGCACTAACTTCCCTGGTTTACAACAATCAAGGCCACAATCGTGACTATCCCCAGATTTCCACCGACAAAACTCTGACTGCTGGTTGCCGTCTTCCACTCAGTCCAAACCAATCAGACCCTCAAGGGGGAAAAAGAAACATCACATAAGAATTTACAGCTTCCGGGTCAATAAGGTCACCTACTTATACAAACAGGCCATCCCAGAGTTGCTGTAAATAATGCTCTTGTGCCGGACCGGCCCACAGAGCTGGAACCTTCGTCATGGTGAAATAAGAACCATGCTCGCTACAGGCCGCCAGCTCGGAAGAGCCGCAGACATTTTCATACAGCCGAGCAGGAAAAAAGGGCACTAAGAAATGCTGAATGGATTAGCCATATGTTTTAATATCTGTCCCTACACTACATGATATATAGCATGGTCACAAGATGAGGTGTATCAAAACGAAAAAGGCTGGCCAATGGAAAATGGCTAGGAGGAATGGGGTCAAATTGCCTCTAAAATCTGAATGGTGTGCATTATGCTCGTTTTTCCTTTTGTTTTGTTTTTTTCTCCTTCCTTTGAATTCTTATAAAATAGCTCTAACAACAACAACAACAACAACAAATTGGAAATAATAGAAACTCTCTACCACAATGGAGCATGATACATGGAAAATAAATTACTCCTTGAAATAAAGGTCCTTGTTACATACAGTATGTTACATGTACTTACTATTATAATAACAATTAATTATGCATAAACATGCAAGTAACTCTAAGACAAATCCTTACCCTAACCATAACCATATAGTAAGTACATGTAGTTAATTAATATTACTCAGAACTTAAATGTATATTTACACTATAACAGGAACAACTCAAAATAAAGTGTAACTGAAATAAATTAATACTTATTTTTGGACAGTTAGATTATTAATATTAATATAACAAGAAATTAATTATGTTTAACTGTTTCGTTTTATTAATTAATATTAATTAATATGAATGATCACATAATAATGATTTGCTCAGTTTGTCAATAAATATATCATTTGAAATCAGTATTAATCTTAGTAATTGTGTATTCATACACAAAGTAAATTTCAAGTAAAAAAATTGTTTCAATATTCATTTGTGTATAAATATACAAATAAATTGTAAAAATAATAGCAACACATTAATATAAATATTTTTAATTAATAATTTAATAATTTCACAAATTGAGCAAATAATTATCAATATTCATTTATTTCTGTATAAATACACAAGTGAAATACTGATATTTTAATTGTGCATTTATACACAAGCTGCAATTCTTAAACGGAATTAATCATTTTAGCGTTCATAAAATCATGAAAAATATTCAGAACTTTTCTCAGTGTTGTCAACTGAGCTAATTGTACACTTTTCCTCCCCACTGCTGTGTTCATTTAAAAACAATTTTTTAGAAGAAAGCAGTGCATTATGCATAATTGCAATCATATCACGTCCAAGAAAAAAAAATGTAATAATATATTTAATTTTGTAATGAGAAAATGCATTTGTGCTATTCCAAACTTGACAAGGTTGCAACACTTTTACAATTGTGATAGACCATTGTCCTGAAATAGACCAAAATCATTCTAATATTTCCAAAATGTCAAGAGGACTTCAGCCCTGGTCACTGACCCTGGCATGACCTCTCTCGGTCAGGTAGGTCTGCTCTATGTCACTGACCTCTTCACCTGTAGGACTGGTGTCAGCTTGACCAGTGAAGCGTGGGACAGTCAGAACTGCCACTCCATTCATTGAGACGCGTCCATAAATCCTGGAAGAGAAAAGGCAACCAGCAGCCCCTGTTTATCTTGAAGACCTTCTCCCTATTCCGACTTGATTCATGGCCGAAGGAACCAAGGTTAATTGTAGTCCTACTAAAAAGAAAGAAAGAGCACCTGTGTGTGTATGTGTGTGTGAGAGAGAGAGAGAGAAGAGAGAGAGAGAGAGAGAGAGAGAGAGAGAGAGAGAAGAATAGGGCAAGCACCAGCAAATGTAGCCAAGCGTAAATAACAGCAAGCAATAATTCTACCTCCGTTTCTTTTAACGCTCATAACAAGACAATAATTCTTGATATATTAAGCCATGCATGTCGATTTTGCATTCTGAAGCAAAAATACAACTATTTATCTTGAAGTATGACTTTAATACACCGCCTAGCATTTGAAATCACTGAAACCCTGCAGGTTGTGCGTTCTTCTCATAAATCTGCCTCCATGTGTGGGAACTTGGAAAGGTCAAAGGTTAACTTGAGGAAAGGCTTGTTCCCCTGCTAACACAGTACATTAAGGCATCCTTAGCTTTCCCCATTGCGGGTGAAATTTAGTCATGTGTGCTGCAGCCCTCCGACTGTCACTGTCATCGCCCTCTCTCGTGTCCATCTCTGACTGGCCGAAACAAGCTTGGCTTTCAGCACTCTATCGGCCCCTATGGCGGCTTTCAACACACATATGCGCAGAAACACCCACACACCTGTGTTTCCCACAACAGCACACACCATTTCCTTCTGTTTGTGCACACACCTCGGCAAACAAACTGGAGCAGGCACAATGCGGAGGGTGCTAACAGACGGGGGGGTGTAATGTTCCGATCAGGGCGTGCTGAAGACTAAAGTGGCGCTCTATCTGTGCGTGTAGACATGAAAGTGTTACAAACACTGTAACACACACACTAACAACGAGATAACAGAAATGTGTCAAAGTCCACAACCTGGAACATACACAGATGAGACGATAGGGACATGTTCACTCACTCAATCTGTCGATTTCACTCTATTGTGGAACGTCATTTCTTTTGGAGGATGTTGATTTTAAGAGTAAAGCATGAAATTATTGTGCTGCCCCAATCAAACAACTTTTATGGTGCAATTTGTAAATGAATAAATAGAAAAATAAAAGTAAATCTTATATCAGGGTTTGTCTGAGTCTGAGATCATGTTTTGAAATTAATACAGTTAAAATTTTCTGATTTTAAAAATTATAATTTAATTCAACATTTTAAATACAAATTAATTTAATAGCATTAAATTTGACTGACAGATTTTTAGAAAATAGTAAAAAAAAAAAAATTAAATTTAATGTTTTTTATTTTATTTTATTTTTTTATAAAGTTTGTGTAAATCCTGATGATCCGCATGATTTGATATGATTTAAATTTTATTTCAGTCTTATGTGCTTCAAGGTAAGAAATCTGAAAAGGAGTTCACACATTATTATAAATAGTGCAATATCTTAAATACTTTTTTTCATTTTATTTTATAACTTTACTTAGTTTTAAATGTTTACAAATCCTAAAACTATAGGTTCAATAAGAGAGAGAGTATTTTGGAACTCGCTGTAATTGAATCTTAGACAGTTCTAAGTAAATAAATATAAAAATTGCTTACAAAAAATATCTCATTATGAAACACATTTTGCTCAACAGTAATCTGAAACAAAATTTTGGATGAAAACACTCATTTGAGGCTAAACAATTTCTAGAAAAAGAATTTTAGCCTCATTCTGTCCAGCTCTTCTTTCTTCTATTCCCTCTCTTTTCTTTACTTTTCCTCCATCCAGGATCCTTACAAATATATCATTATGTCTCCAGAACCACTGGGGCAATAAACAACTCCGCAGGACAGATTTGGGTGGAAACGCACACATATGTAGCACATACACACAATTAATGGTGACAAAATTGAACAGGAAAGTTAAATGAATTACACCTTTCCCGAGGGATGTAATTTTTTCGGAGAATTTCCTTTTTGTTTAAATTGGTTACATCGAGAGTTGTTTGAATATCAGATTACAGAAAAAGGACTGGGTCTGAAGATAGATGTTAAAGCATCGCTTAAGTATCACGAGACAAGCTTCAGCACGAGAAGAGAGAGCGAACGTCTGAGAGAGAGAGAGCCAACGAGAGGAATCTGAGAATAAATAAAGAGGACCTTGGCAGCGCTGGAATAATTATGTGCCACTCTATCCAATCTACATAAATAAACGTCGCACCGAGGGGAAGCTTACAGTTTTGGTTAAAATCATTTTTCAGGTCTGACTCCCCCGTGTTTCAAAACACAGCCTGTTTATGGCAGCAAGCATGTTTTACATTTTACATGAAATATTTAGTTTAGCTTGGCCTGCCTGGGCTGCAAGGCTCAGAGGAGATTGATTCCAAGTGTGTATCACAGCGCAATACTTCCAATCCATCATGGCCCTGGCGTTAACAGGAAATCAAGAGGCTTCCTTATCAAATTACTCTTCCAAAACCAAAAGCGCTTGTAAAATTAGATTCAAGGTAATCAGTGAAGACCTTGTTCTCTCAGCTCTATCTTTCTGCCCAATCACAACACAAACACAAATACCTGTTTTCACCTTTTCTGTTTCTTCTGACAACCTATCCACCCCTAACTGGCCCCTGGCCCTAAAGCACCTAGCACTGGGGCCCTTGATCAGATAGTGGCCATGCCTAGTTTCCCCTCCCAGCCTTGGGCAAACAGTGGCCCTGGGACCCCCATTTACCATATACCCAGTTCTGGTGAAACACACACACACACACACACACACACAAATCAGTGCACTTTCATAATGAACTAAATGGCTCATTAGGTAACGCCTGCAGAGGAAAAAATAGTGCAGAAGAAATGTGATGAGGATGAACTTTACTGAACTGCCAGTTAAACTGCCTGTGCACCATTAAAAATCTGAAACCAGCAGTTTTTTCTCATGAAGGTTTAGATTTGGGTTTGGGGTGCTGAAGCTAATTCAAGTTCAGTATAAAATAATTCATCTGACTTTCAGAATTTTCAGAATCAGTTCATCTGTCATTGAATCTTTCAAACATACACAAAAAAATAATCATCCTGTATGATTACCAGTCTTAAACATTATACAGTGTGGTAGCTACCAAGGGCCTGCTTAGCATATATGTATCCAAATATGCAAATGTAGCCGATATGTTTGCTTGTTTGTTTGTTCATTTGAGAAATTAATACTTTTATTCTGAAAGGATGCATTAAATGACAATAAATAGTTTTACAGCGCTTCAAATAAATGCTGTTCTTTCTTTTCACCAAAGAATTATAAACAAAATTAATAATCATTAAATGCAGAACAACTCTTTTCAACATTTATTACATTAATAAATGTTTCTTGAGCAACAAATCAGCATATCAGAATGATTTCTGAAGGATCACGTGACACTGAAGACCGGAGTAATGATGCTGAAAATTTAGCTTTGCATCACATGAATAAATTAGATTTTAAAATATATTACAATAGATAACAGACATTTTAAATGCAAGCTAACAGAGCCATGTTAACCACTAAAACCTTATTAACCCTATATCATGAAACAATTCAAAGATAAAATTATTTAAAATGACAATTCTTCTTGCCTAAATGTAGTATTATTTGCCTCATAAAAGCTTCTAAGCAGCTTTAGGGGAATATTGAAAAGATGGATATAAAAAGGTTGTGCTCAACACAAAAAACAGGATTCATATCTGTTAATAATAATAATAATAATAATAATAATAAAACATTAATACCAATCATACTGAAACCAGCAGCATTCTATTACTGTATATGATTTCCTGGCGTTAATTCATATTATTCCAATACAATATTATTTTAGTATAATTTAGATACTATTATAATATTATTGATATTTTGGGTCATTCAAATCATTTTGAAGTTTTTATCTTTCATTTTCATTTTCGTTTTATTTAAAGTTTTAGTAATGTTGTTGCATGTTTTTGTAATTTTTAGTATTTTATGTATATATATGTCTTTTAGAGATTTTATTAATGTTTTATTTCAGTATTTTTTAAGCAATTTAAATACATCAAGTTAAATTAAATTAAAGCAAGAAATGTTACTTTAGCAAATACCTGAAATAAAAAGATTTTTTTTAAACTTAACGGTTTTTTTTTTGTTTTTTTTTTAAGTAACAAAAAAAGTTTTAGTTTTAGTTAACTATAATAACCCTGGTCCAACAGCATAAAAACAATCCAAGTCAAATAAAGTAGCATGATAACACTATATCCCAGCAAATGACTTGACGCTACAGCCCAAGACATTAAAACACTATTCACTGAAACCAAAAGGGGGCGCTAGTGCACTTGTCAATGCTTTTCATTCACTGCCTCATGCTTCTTAATGATCCGTTTTTTCCCTCTGCACCACATCAAGTGACTCCTGACATTTGATGCGTGCAGTGTCCTAACAGTAAGTATCTATATTAAGAAGAGAGACTGGCTTAATAGCAGGTAAATGTTTGGCCTGTAGATGAACCTGGGTTTGAGTGACACAGGCAGCTACACTTATTGGGATTCCGCGGCTGCCCAGTGTGTTTAAATGCCCCTTATTACTGGGGCAAACAGACAGATATTTGTTAATGAATCCACATGCTTGAGTAACTCAAGACCCCGGAGTCTCTCCTTCTGCCCTGGGGACCAGCCACTCGCTGACTGCAGGTCAGAGGTCAAGGTAAAAGGTCACAGGGCTTTCAGGTCCCTCTTTACTCTAAAGGGTGGTTATCGGGCCCTAATGGGTTTGTAAAAAAAGCTGGATAGAATAACGTAGAGTTAAACTGTTCCTAGTTTAGACCATGCATACCACAGAACATTTTAAATAGATACAAAGTGAGTGGGACCTAAAATTAAAATAATGCTATTTAAAATCAGTATTTTAATTCTGAATATACTAAAGTACTGGCATAAAATTGTGATGAATTTTCAGATGTTTTAATGCACTACTACACCAAATGTGATGTCATGCAAGGACTAATGTAAAGCAGTGTTTCTCAACAGGTGGTTTGTGACCCAAAAATATGGCAGTGTCATTACTACAATACCTTCCTGGTACGGGTAGCTAAAGTGAACATTAGATCACACACAATGCTGAAATGCAGCTAATCATTTAGTACAGCTTAAAAACAAGGCTTATCAATTTTTAAATGGAAAAGGGGGGAAAATATTCAGATGCAATATTTTAGCTCAGATACATCTATGGCTTGGTAGAACCTAATCTAATTAGACAAATGTCAACAAAGACACTTTGTATGGAAAATCTATGAAACTAAATTATCCAGGGTAAATGAAAATACAACCATAAGTTTGTGGAGTGAATTATTGGCTGCTAAGAATATACAATCATTAAAAGAGACATTTGGAAACCAAATATGTTAGTAACTCTGCATATTTATTGGGTGTATGCATTTCATGATAATGTCAAATTGACAGTTAACACCCCCCCCCCCAAAATAAATAAATAATAAAAATAATAATATTAAAAAGTCATAATTTATACATCATCCTCATCACTTACTTTCTTCTGCAAAACACACACACAAAATACATTTTGAGGAAAGTTTCTGTTTTTGTCTGTATAATTTAAGTTATCAGTTAACATAATTATAATTCTATATATTAGTTATAAGCTACTTTCATTGTATGGACACACACACACAAAAAAAAACCTGACCGAAACAAAACAGACAAGTAAATTTTACTATATCTTTTGTAGAAAAAAAAACTACTAAAGAAGCTTCTTTTCCACCATGTAATAAAGAAATAAAAAAGGTAATTGTGACCTTTTTATTTCACAGTTCAGGGTTTATATCTCACATTTCTGGTAGAATTGTGAAACTTGAAAAATGAGTTTATATCTTGCAATTCAGAGCTTATTTATTTATTTTTTCAGTTAAAAAATAATAATATTGCGAGACTTGAACCCAGAATTCTGAGAAAAAAGTCTGAATTACAGGATATAAATTCCGAATTGTGAAATTGCGAGAAAAAAAGTCTGAATTCTGAGTTTATATCTTGAGATAAAAAATCATTATTATTTTTTATTCAATGGAAACAAGCTTGCATGAGCAATTCATACATAAAGTTATACATACATTGAATAACATGAGGGTGAGTAAATATTTAATTTTATCACCATTTTAATACCATTTTTCTTTACATTTGTATGATGTACAGTGTTAATACTATGTTGGGTTTCCTTTTTTTTTGTCCAATGTTTTTGTACAAGATTCTGAAGCAAAACTAGTTCAACTTACAGTAGGTAAACACATTTAGTGCATATGAATGGAAATCAGATCATTATGTACATACCTCTTTAAAGTGGCCAACAGATGTAGTGTGTAGCTGGATGTGTAACGAATGAGTCATAACTATACAATACTGTAGGAAGTGCCACAAAAGATGTCGGAAAACTAGCTCAGAGCACACACATTCATAAGGCTATATATGATTTCTCAAAACAATCATGAGATTTCCAGTATAAGTTTTCCGGTAAAAAAACATCATCCATATCTCTTGATCTACCAGAGCTGAGTTTCTGTGATTAAACACGCTTTCATGTGTAATTAATCCACTTCAATCAACTGGATAAGCAGGATGAGGGGACAACATAGCTGTCAAAAGCATACAAAAACAGGTCCGGGTCAACATTCAGACCGGGCCTGAACAGGAAAGGACTCTTGATTGAGGATAAACCACTCTGTGAAAGTGGCATGTGGAAACCCCAAAAAATATTGAATCACCACTGCCACTGATCTGAATGGATATCAAACAGATTTTTCCTTTTTTCCCTACCAATGTCCTGTGGTTTCCATAAGCATTTCCTCGCTACATTTCAGGCATTGACACGGGAACTAAAACATTCAGCGGCATCTGCACTTTAATCTCCTTGAGCAACAAGCCAAATAAATACATTATCGTAGCGAGACGTAGGATATATGAAACAGTGTAAAGCCCCATGAGCCAAGTATTAGCTCACATCTCACACCGCCACGCATGTGGAATAATGATTTGGATCTTGGTCTCATGTTCACGTCATTAAAATATCACCATCCAGGAATCTACGCTTTAATTAGCTAAAGCCAGAGCGGATAAAACAAAAGGTGTTTATTAAAAATAATACATTTGAGATGCATACAAAACATACTGAGCAACCAATACTCTATGTGTTCAAACAGAATTCGAAAATGGCATTTTAATGGGATTGGGATTTAATTTAAACTGAAAATGTTCCCTTAAAAATTCAGTTTAATATTATTATTATTATTTATACAGTTTTTTTTCAGTCAATAAAATAAATAAATAAAAACAAATTCAAACCAAATCACATTTATAGGTCATTTGAAATTAAACTATTTTTTAGAGGTTTAAACATTATTTTCAGTCAAACAAATTATATAAATAAAATTAAATAAAATAATAAAATAAAATGTAATTAAATAATAAAAGCACATTCATAGATCATTTAAAATTTGACTCTTTTTTTAATGTTTCATGTTTTTTGCAGTCAAACAAAAGGAATAAAATCAAATAGACATTAAAACCAAAAAAACATTCATAGATTGTTTGAAATTAGGTTTCAATGTATTAAAAACAATTAAAACTTTGGAAATGCAACTCAGGCTGAATTAGATTCGAAGTAATTGCTTTTGTCATCCAACTCATATCTAACACCCACAGTATCATATCTAATTTTATCTAAAATGGCATCTTTTTTTATTTTCACTCTATCCCTATAGCTTATTATTATGTCTTGGAAGCTGCTTTAAGTGTGAAAACCACTTAGTCCTAAAGATCATATGAAAAACAAATCGGATTTGTATCCTTTGTGAATGAAGTAAAAGAGCAGTTATTTCCATTGTCATGTCATTGATTATGATGAAGTGGGCATGCAGCTTATCTCTGGGGTGCACTGTTTTTTGAACTGATACTGTGGATCTCATGTAGAATCTGGTTGGACATTAGAAATATCTGATCCGCATTGAATAGAACAAGCAGGCGCACTGCTGATCAGCTCATTTATCCAGGAGCCTAAAGACCAGCAGATAAACATCTCACCCAAAGCAAGAAAACCACAGAATCCCATTGAGGCTGAGTAATTATCTGCCCTCCTTTCCAGTGTCAATGATGAATCACCTGCGATAGCAATCTCGCACCACCAGCCATGCACTGAGCTCTAACACTGCTTGTCGCAAAAAAGGAAACAGATACTATTTACCACAAATAAATGAGTATCAGAGGGTGATTATGAAACTGTATTGGCATATGCAACACAGAAAAACATTATTTCGGTGGAGATAGCATTCATATTGAATGTATACAGCTGGTGAAAGATTCTGTCACTTCCCTTTGTCGTGTTGCTATTTGTTGTGCTAAGACACACAATCAGATCGTTATGCACACATTGAGGAAAGCAGGTATCTTGTTGCTACAAAAGCGCTAATGGTTAGATGTTGCTTAAGGCGAACACCGGTTGGCCGCACTAACCTTGTGCTCACCTCACCTGCGCATTTGAAGCATAGGATACAAGATAGCTGTTGCTTGTGTGAAGGTGATATGAATGAAAACTCAATTTATCACCGGCAAATTCTGCCAAAATGATACATTTGTGCCCTATAGGGACAGGCCAATCTGATACACTGACCAGAAGGTAGTTTACAGAGAGAGAGAAAGCTAATGCTCAACATGTAGAAGACTGTGATTTCCCCGACAACGCATAAATCAGTCTACCGGTGTGCTTTGTAAGTAGAAAATGAGTCCCTTCCTGAGATCTGGCACAGGTAGTGAACAGGCAAGTTGTGTTTCTTTGGAAGATGATGCCAGGCTAATGACTAGCAATTTAGAAATAGACCTGCGCTATACTACTTAATTGCAGTTCCAGGTAACTAACTGTACTGAACATCAAAATATACTTGCATGAACTTGAATGACAGGAATCATCATCTCATTGTAGATATATCTCCAATCTACACTGTAAAGATTACTGAGATTTTAAAAGTAAAATACTGTAAAAATGCTACAGTAAAAATCTGTTTACTTGTTAACAGTAAGTTTCCATACTATATTTGGTGTATAAATGCAATAACATTTAATGTACTAATTTAAAAAGAAAAAGTAATTTTTTAATTTACAGTGAAAAACTTAAACTGATACTCCCAGAATTCCCTGCGTGACACTTTTTTATTTTCTTTTTTTAAATAATGTTTCTTCTCAGTTTTTTCTTATCAGATGTGTACATGAGAGATTAATCTTGTATCTAATGTTGTTAAATTCATGTTTATTGCATTATTTCAGTATCATGTATCACCATGATGGGGATTAGTGTTTGTATGAATGACACTGTGCATCTTCAATATATAAGTATTACCAGAGACAGTTTATAAAAGACATGTCACTTCCTCAATCCTCAATACAACTATATACGGAAAACCCGTAACGGCAAAGATGGCGGTTGTGTGCACATGTCCCGCCCCTCCCGCTGGAAAGCCAATCATCTGCTTTTAACAGTCAAACCGGGAAACATTTAAGCCTATGGTCTGGTTCCACTGACGTATGTGCACAGTTGAGGAACCCTTGCGCATGCGTAGTAAAGGTATAACCTGTGGGGAAAAGGCGTTTTAAACCTTATTTTGGGGCAAAGTCATCAAATTTTTTCAGCGATTTTTATCACATTTCGCTGCTGTTTCTATACATGCAGTTTTTATGTCCCGGTGACCAGTGAAAGTGCAGTTCTGACTCTCTGCCCATTCATTTAGATAGGAGCTGGTCTTGTTATTCTGAAATAGCTGCCCGGAGGCGTTGCCAAGATGGCGGCCGAGTGGCACGACTTGCCTGAAAGGACTTTGGTATTACTCTCCTCATCACAAAGAAAAGCCATTAGTGATGAGGTCATGTGACTTTCTCCTAACCACCAGTTTTTGGTGGTTATCATCGCATTACTATGGTTCAAAACAGATATTAGTACTTCAATATTTTGGTTAATTATCATTATATCAGTTGATGAAATAAGATATTTTACTGTGAATTTAAGTCTGTAAAACCTAAAATGTTGACATCATATTTTTTACGGTGAAGTTCTGGCAACCACAGCTGCCGGTATTTTACCATAAATGTCAAAGATTTCTTTTTTTTTTTTTTTACAGTGTAAAGATGGAAAACAATTTAACTTAATCATATTTAGCTACCATAATGAGCTAATGTAAACAGTTAATATAGCAAATAGGAGGTCGTCGGTCCTTTAGAGGTGGCCCCATAAATCTTAACAGAAAGTGACAGCAGTCATTGTGTACAATAATAAATAGTCTAGAGCTCCACCTGATACTGTTAAGTGCAATTGAACATATAGAATGTTTCACAGAAGAAAAAGGATGAGAATGAAGAGATATCTTTGCTCTTTTCTCCTACGGCTCTCTTACACTCTTGTCTCTTGGTCCTTTATGTCCAAGCATGTTCTGTACAAAAGAGAGATGTTCATGACTTCTTGCCCCGAACATGATCTGAGAGAGTAGTATTTCAGTACATATGTAACAAGGGTTAGGACATGGGCAGGACCCTTTAGGGTTTGATTTGAAAAATCATGCATGCTTGAGTGTGTTCTTTAGAGTTGTGTGTTTAAATTTGAATTGCAATTGGAATTTGAATATAAGGAAGTTGAATTAGTTGCATTCTTAGCGTTCAGCACTTCCTAGTTTCAGCTTGTTTTGTGTGTGTACTTTCTGGCTGCATACTTTAGTCTGGCTCAGTCTGTATGGCACAGTGTGTTTATATGGACATGGATAGGGACGTTAGACCCCCAGCAACATCAACTGCCAACTCTGAGCAGCAGACAGAGAGAGCAGACAGGAGAAAATAAGCAAAGAGAGCAAAACTCAGAAGCCCATACTGTGCTGCTTCCTGGTCTCTGTGTCTTAAACACACACACTCTAGCAGAAAGGCTTCCCACCATCAAAATGCAGATTTCATCCTCAAGGGACATACCGCACTGAACGTACACAAAACTTTATGGCGTCCGTCTCCGTTGACTGAGAAGTCACAGGAGGCCTTTAATTTCCTATGTAAACCATCAGGGTTTGTTTTTGGGGTTTATATTCATGTCTTTCTGGGTAAAATGATTGAATCACAGCCTTCAAACTTGCATGGCTATACTCATGAACCAAAACTGCCTCAATATAAAGTTTAAAGTTTTATGTCATTTTATGACATTTTATGTCTATAAAAGTTGTACGTGGAACAATAGTGATTTCTAATAACATTTCAAACCATTTTGTCTGCTCCACACAATGGTAAAATCTCTGCTCCAAGTTTGATACATAGTAAAGTTTGCACTTTTTTCATGTTTCTACACATCTTCAAGGAACATACTATTTTATTATTAAGAAAGGTTTTTTTAAAAAGATAGTTTACCCCAAAAAAATTTATAAATCTGTCATCATTTACTAACCCTTATATTGTTCCAAAAACGATTTGGTCAAAATTATAGTAAATTTTACAATTAAAAATAGCTGTTTTCTATTCGAATACATTTTAAAATATATCTTATTCCTGGAATGCAAATCTGAATTTTCAGAATTATTACTCCAGTTTCCACATGATCACATGATCCTTCAGAAATCATTCTAGTATTCAAATTGTATGCTCAAGAAACATTAGTAATATTATCAATTTGAAAACAGTTGTGCAGCTTAATATTTTTATGGAAACCCTGAAACTTTTTTTTTTTCAGGATTTTTTGATGAATAAAACATTCAAAAGATCAGCATATATTTAATACAGTTTTTTAATATAAATATATAAAAGTGCAAAAATCTTTATTGTTACTTTTGATTAAAATAATGCATCTGTGCTGAATGAAAATATTAATTTTCTTAAAAAAAAAAAAAAAAACTGACCCCAATTTTTAGGAGTATATATATAAATATAAATATACATAAATAAAAATAAAAACTGCCGACATTAAATTTCTACATAGGCTATTAATAATGGCCTATAACTGTGGCATGCTATGCTATGTATTAGAGTACTATGTATATGCCTTGTATCAGAGTGCTTTTGAAGGAAGAAATAAACCGATGCTTTGAAAAACTTCCAAATCATGCTACTTCTGAGCATACATAAAGAGGAACCCCAGTGTGTTTGGCCTTGAGTTTCCTCTTTTATGGATCTCATCCTCTCTAACATGTTTCTCACAGCATGAAATATTGTCCAGGCACCGCTGTGTTGCAATGATCCTTGACACCTGGACAGACCCAGGAGAGAGTATTGTACAGTCTAGTCAGTGAACAACCCAGATTTTACAGTGCTGCCCCAGCTCCTGTAGGTCGCTCAGTCCGTCAGTCACACAGCTGGTGCTAATTTCCCTTCAATGCCACATTAAGCAGCATGACGGTTGCACTGCGAACCCCAGAGCAAGGAACCGACAACCAAGGAAGGTTCTTTAAGCCACGTGACCTTGCAGAGAAACCTGCAGTCCATCCAAATTTTTCAGAGACTTAGTGATATCATGCATCTCGCTTTATGTTTACCAACTTCCTTTAGCACTCTCTTTGAACTGCCACTCATCTCACTGACAGGGGAGCTTGACAAACTTGTTTTGCAGCTGATGAGATGCCAGTGTGGGAACGTGGCCTAGGCATGAAAGAAAGAGGGATCTTGGACCACCTGCTGTCCACTCGAAAGCCTCTCCACTTTCATAACACAGGGCCAGGGAAAGGGCAGGCAAACTATATGCCATTTGGCACCAACTAACTAAAGTGCACAGGCAGCTGAAGTATAATTGGATGTAATGAAGGCTAACTGAGGAAAAGCCAAGCTGGATTTCATGACCTTGGAATTAGCACCACCCAAGATATGCAAGTGGTGGGTCGAAGCATGAATCCATCCCTCATTAAATCTATAATAAACACGGCAGAACGGAAACATGTTATCGGTATGTACAAGATGACTGTTCGACGGAATACTGATGTTCAAGACTATAGGAGGTGAATTCTGTGCATCTCCATAGCTATTTGCAGTGAAACTGGATACACTGGTGGCCTCACTCCGTCAGAGTTCACAGTTGGCTCTGGGGGAAAAAAGTGAAGATGATATTTCATTGTCACCTTGTCAGTCATGACAATAAGAATACTTGGCGTAGCGGTGTTGGTGGACTTTGGTTGTTAACATGGAAGTTTTAAACATCAAACGGCTTGTTATTTGTTACTTGTGATGCTGAAACATCATTCTATACAGCCTTCTTTTAATGCTGTTGCATTATTCTGTTGATAATAGTAGATCAAGACTGCATTACCGCAATGATGGATTACATTGCACAACTTTTAAAATCTGACACTAAAATGAAAAATAATGAAAACTTGAAAGTTTAAATTAATTAATTTATTTATTAATAAACAGGGTCTTTTTAGTCTTTTTTTCTTGTTTTCCAGATAAAATATTGTTGGAAGAAGATTATATAAAAAAAATTTGTTCTTGTTTTTTTTGTTTTTTTTTTGCTGCTGTTGTTATTGACGCTACTTTCTGTTCGGAGTCACAAAATATTCGGCTCAGGTGCATTTGGGTGCAATGCAAATTGGAGGTGGTGTTAGTTATGCAGCTGAGATGCACTGTTTTATATGGGCCCCTTCATTTTCACTCTTTTGACATATTATTACTCAATTATATTGTTGAGTTTTATAACTAGTAGAGACAGCACACAATACCATGCTAAAACAGTCAGTGCATTCTTCATTCATCCATCCTCATCCTTTCCACTCTTCTATTCTTCTTCAGGAAACATAGCAAATCAAAAATTGCTCAGAAATGGACATTATCCACTAAAAGGGCCCTTTTTTATCTTGCTCAAAAACAACTAATATTTAGTTTCGATATTTACTCTCCCATTCAGTTCAATGCAAAGCATGCTGGGAACTACAACCCCCCTGCCCAAATGAAAGAATGTGAAAGTGACGTGACATTCAGCCAAGTATGGTGACCCATACTCAGAATTTGTGCTCTGCATTTAACCCATCCGAAGTGCACACACACAGAGCAGTGATAACACACACACACTGTGAACACACACCCGGAGCAGTGGGCAGCCATTTATGCTGCGGTGCCCGGCGAGCAGTTGGGGGTTCGGTGCCTTGCTCAAGGGCACCTAAGTCGTGGTATTGAAGGTGGAGAGAGAACTGTACATGCACTCCCCCCACCTACAATTCCTGCCGGCCCGAGACTCGAACTCACAACTTTTCGATTGCCAGTCCGACTCTCTAACATTTAGGCCAGGACTTTCCTCTGTATTACCTCTGTAAATTCAGTAAGTGCAAACAAAATGATTCAACTGTTCCCAACACTAATGATTATAAGTGGAGTGGGCACAATGAAATAAACCTGTGACAAAAGGATCACCAAAAATTGTTGTATGAGCATTTTAATTAAGTCAACTGAACAAGCAGCAAAAATATTTTTTCAGTGTGGACAAAGAGAAAAACATACAGTTGAGCTGGCATTCAGGATATGCAAGATTATTCATGATTATTCATCTCATTGTGGGATGCTGGAGACATCCCAGGCCTCTCAGAGAAGTTAACCAGCAAGACTATCTGAAGAAAGCTATAGCTATATATGATGATCCACCAGCCAGGCCAGCACCAACCCAACACTAACCCCATAAACCAACCATAGAACTGCATGCTAGTCTAAACTGGGTGACAGCCCATCTTTCAGCAAATAAACCTACATTTGACACTAAAACCGTTTGCTTGTTTATAATGAGACCAGTTGGACACTAGAGGAGTTGGCCTGTGGCATTTCTTTAGCTTATTTCTTGGACAAGCTGAAACTGCATGACTTTCTGAGTCTCCTGGGGGACCTCTGGAGAAGATGGAGGGTGGAGGGTTAAGGGAAAAGGCCACCCATATGGAGAGCAGCTGATTTTCCTAGTGTTGTATCCAACATACACATACAACCTATTCATATATACATACGCATACATACCCTCATAAATACTCTTGGACAAGAATTCATACATCTCTATATAGATCCTAAAGACTATACATGCAGGCACTGTCATATAGACTGCAATCTTAAATATAAGTATTTTTCTCTGGTTTTTTACTCATTTAAACATAACAGCAACTACAGTAAAAAAATATGTAATGTTGTAAGACAAATAGAGTAAAAATAAATAAAATACATACATACATACATAAAGCTTTATTATCTTAACCAGTTTTATTTTTTTAACCTTTGTGCTGTGTTCAAGTCCTCATGAACTGGAATTTGCTGTCAACTTTATTTCAGTGTAGTGATGTGTCTCCAGCTGAAACGGAATACTGAATAGAGGGCATGGCTTTGTGTTTGCACTCTTCCTCTCTGTCTCTCACTCATAGCGATCTAACGGTTAGAGGGGTGTTTAAGAATATTCTGCCCAAGCCGTCAAACTGACGTCATCAGAAAAAGAATGCCATTTTAGAGCCGAAGTAAATGTTTAGATTTTGATTAAAGATTAAAAAGACAAAAAAAAAAAGCTTCTTTCAGCTTTCAACATTTATGTAAATTCAAATTCAATCATTTTTAGATATATCATCATAAAAACAATTCCAAAAAGACAAAAGACTTTTATAGAAGACTTTTTTTCTTTTTTGCAATGTTGAGTCCAGCAAATCGATGTAGCCGACAAGGAGATGCTTTTTATTGAACTGCCAAAACAAGCAATTCACAGGCCATAACTCCTTGTCTCAACGGTTCTTGTCTGACCATAAATCACTGGGATAAAGTGCCCCAGGGATCTCATTTATTTTGTTACGAATATCGCCAAGGCACTGTGTATGCTTGTGCGTGTATTTGTGAGTGAGAACAGCAAGCAAAGGCGGCAAATCCATGTATCACAGAATCAGCATGTGTTGTGTTGTATATGTGTGCGACGAGCAGTGTTGGTGGGTTCATTGGTTGTGCAGTATAAACATATTGTGTCATGCTTCATCTGAGCGCTGGGAACTATTAGCATCAGTCCTTATGTCAATCACACCTCCATGCTCTGTTAAAGAGGGCTGGAAGAAATGCTCTTACTTACACTCTTGAGAAGATGTTTTAATAATTATAACTGCAAAGGAACTTCACGTGACCTGCACCCATGTTATTTCCAGGTAAAAGACAGACAGACGGCTGCAGGCACCGCTCTAAAAGAGTGATTCCACTCACCTAAAGTCATCGACTCAAAGAGCATTTGATTGGCAGAGCCACTGTTTTTCTACTGAGGGCTTTTGGTTTGATGCCCTGTCCCCATCATCAAAGAGCTTTTAAAATTGGCTCTATCACTTTAATTGTGGAATTCAGGTTTAAGATTCAACAATTCCCATCAATCCCCCTAAGCAAGACATATATTTACACATACAAATATATGCACACAAATGCACGTGCACGTATACACACTCAAAAAGCTGAATTTCACCTTTAAGGCTTACTCCCACACAAAGTCCAAAGTTTTGGACACAACAATGCATTGCATCTATAAAATCTACCACACACTGATTCTGTATGGAAATCAGCTGTGGAAGATGTTTCCATTTTACAGTAAGAAAAAAAATAAATGTGAGGCTTTACTTCTTACAATTGCAAATTTATTTATTACATTTATTAAATAATATCTTCAAAAAGTTGTATCAGTTAAAATTAATGTACTGTGAACTTATATGAACAAACAATGAACAATTGTATTATTAATTAACATTGACAAAGGTTAATGTTATAACAAAGGTCATTAAAGGTATATTATCAAAAAATAAATCTTTCTAAAAAGAAACTGAAAATATACAGCTATAATGCAATTACATACATACCTTTTCTGGAAAATTATGGAATATGATATAAAAATTACTATTATTATTATTATTATTATTTTACCATTACTATTTATTTTATTATATTTTTTCTCTCTAGGAAAAACCTCATCTACCTATTTTGGTCACAAAACTAAATTTGTAACAACAATGTAGAATGTGTCACAGAAAACCAAAGGTTTACATTTACAAGACATAAAATGGATAAATAAGATGAATGTAAAAAATGGCAATGCAGGACTGATCTGAAACAACAATTACCCATTTTATTTTTTACTACATTTTCATAAAATTTAGCATCAGACTTACAATAACTTGGCCAAAAATCTTTTATTCGTTTACTTTTATGTATTTTAGCCATTACAGGCCTTCGGTGTGTGACTCTGACTGCATATGTACGTCTCTGACTATAAAGCAATTCTATATTGATTCCAGAAAGCATTTTGCCATACAGTATGTCATATGACTAATGAGAGAAACTCTGGCCGATTTGGCACATCTGTCTAGATTACCTGATTAAATTATTAAAAGTGTAATGTACTGCCAGTGTGGCCTCATTAATTTCTACTATCCTAAGTTTTGATCACAACACAAAAATGTCTTCGAAAGAGGATACCAAAGGCCCAGGTGATAATCTTACCATAGTTAGCACTTCTGCAGGAGTCTACATAGAAACTTCTCAGTTAACTCCCCAAAGGAAGTGCCATATACAATCAGTTAAGCAGGCTGCTTCAGGCGGGTCTCAGAGGCATCGTATATGTTTCTCTTTGGTTGTGTAACACCACCCAGCGTGCTCTGCCCGTTACAAAAGATGCCTCAGGTTTAATGTTTCGGAAATCTTTATGGACACGACCCTAGTGCACAGGCCGCTGGTAATTAATATTGTTGACAAAGGAACTCATAATTTTTTCCCTCGTTGAGATGTGATGTTCTCTACAGTCTAACGGCCGCAGAACCCTATTGGCTCCTGGAACCATGTGTGGATACAAGAAGAGGGTCTGACAGGGAGTCTCGAGTGAGCAGGGTGCTGCGTGATTGGTCCCCGCAGGATTTATGATTAATGAGCATGGGAAAAGAAGCAGGGGCCGCTGGGAAACCCTCGATTCTGTTTCACTTCTACAGAGAGCGTGCTGAACTTTATGTCAACATTGGACAGAGAACAGCTCTCCTGCTCTGTACTTGCTTAAAGGCCAAAAACTAAATTAATCTATCTTTGCTGCATTTTCAGCATTAAAGACAGCACAAACCTGCAATATTAAGCTTACACAAGATGAATGGTGAAAATATAGCAACAGAATGTACAGCTGAAAAAGTAACACACATTTAAAAATAAAGGTTCCCCAAAGAAACTTCCAGTGATCAGTTCTTAAAATAAACATTTTTCTTAAGCTTTTCCAGTATAAAGAACCTTTTGTGGAATGGAAAGTTTCCATGGATGTTGAAAATTATTAATGGAACCATGGAAACCAATAAAGAACCATTATTATGTAAAGCTGAGGTTTCAGTGTATAAAAATAAAAAGACTACAGTATATTTCATACTATTTTATGCAAACACACATTTACATTAGCATATGCATACTGTACACTCCACATGTTCATCTCACTACATGAGAGTGTTAAAGGGGATCTGGTTCATCGACAGGGTCTTTGGCCCGGTCTGAAGGGTTCGTTGGCCTCGGCCTCCGTGTCTTGCTATGGGAGGCAGGCATCTGTCTGCCCTTGACGCCATTCACAACATCATGCTCCACTAGAAGCTTAACAAAAATATTGCTTGTGCTTTTTAAAGTCCAGACAGCCTCAAAATACATCCCACATCACAGAACGGCAGTCTGGATCACAGAATCTTTCCTCATCTGACCCTCACAGCATCAGAGAGCTGTTTAAAGGTTCAAATATGGGTTAAAATTAATGTTTCTGTCAATTTAAACATGGCATGAATTGTGTATGTCCTTACTTAAGGGACACTTATTGAAGGGGTGGTTCAGCCAAAAATGAATGTCATCATTTACTCACCCAAAGATATTTTGAAGAATGCTGGTAACCAAACAGTTGGCGGTAGCTATTAACTTTCATAGATAAATACAATGGACGTCAATGGCTACCGTCAGCTGTTTGGTTACCAATATTATTCAAAATATCTTCTTTTGTGTTCAACAAAAGAAAGAAACTCCTACAGGCTTGGAACAAGCAGAGGGTGAGTAAATGATGACAGAATTTTCGGTTTTGGGGGAAGTATACCTTTAAGTATAATAATACACTGTGAACAAATTAATATTTAAAAGCATCAAAACATGCACTTCAAAGGATTCAGTTGACTAAATCCAGTTTTGTACATCATTATCACTTTTTTTCAGATGAATATAAAACAATTATGCTTGTTTGAAATTTTGTTTGTTTGTTTGTTTTAAAATGCCAGGAGTACTATGTTCTTTTAAGTTAAAGTTCAACTCAAAATTCAAAATCTTTCATCATTAACTCACCCTCATGTTGTTACAAACCTGTACTTTCTGTGGAAAATGAAAGAAGATATTTTGAAGAGCAGATATTTTCCAAAATACATTATTTTGTGTTGAACAGAATAAAAAAATGCATACAATAAATGATCACAAAACGTACATTTCTGTGTGAACTGTCCCTTTAAAGTTGCACTAAATTATTTATTTACCCTCTTTAATATTATTTTACACTAGAAAAAAATTTATAGTATTTATTTGGAGGTTGGGGGCTGCAGTCTTTATTCAGAATTTAAAACAGAAATCAACAAGCATAATAATGCAATGTGACCATACTAACATTTCAAAGCATGGAAATGCATATAAAAAACGATTCAATTGACGGAATCTTAGGGTTTAACCTTTTTTTTTTTTTTTTACTGCCACCGCTCAGTGTAATTTTAAGCATCAAAACTACAGAAACATTAATTCCATCCATTATTGTCTGGAGTCAGATTGTGTATGCAGACTGAATGGATCGTGATGACACATTTAAAGCAGGATATTGTCTCACCCATTACCCTCTATTCATTTTCACAGATGCATTGCTGGGCAATATTTATATCATCGACAGCATTAAAAGCAACAACAATGGCTCAATGGCTTCAATGTACGTCAGAAACACAGAGGTCAAAACAAGACAAAATCCCTTGTCAATTTGCCTCCAATGAATCAGTAACGGTTCACATGGAGGGAAGAAAGAACAAGCGATTGTGTTTTGTTTTTCATCTCAGCTTCACAAACAGAGCTACTAACAAAGTGACCCATCTGAGCTACTTCCTTCCATTCTGATTGGCCTAATTGGAACCTGTTGACAGAGAGTCCCATCCGAGCAGGAACCAGCCAATCAGCTGTCGGCATCTGTCATCCCCGCCACAACGGACTTCCACTGAGAATAAATGCGCTTTCTGTCTCTGTGACCTTAATGACCTTCTCATATTATGAACGTTTTAATTGTTCCCAAAATCCCTTATATTGGGAGCTCAAAGTGAAGAATGTTTGGCCCCATATAGATATTGAATTTCAGAAAGTCTAAAAGTCATTTTTTTATTGAAAAGAAAAGAATGAACAGGTTGTTGGTTCAAAACAAATGTGATAAAGGTAATATTCACAAAACATGGTATACAGGTATTTTTTAATAACTATAAAGATAGTTCTCAGTTATTTCTCTCTTATTTCAATATATCCTCCGTACTCCATCTGAGCCTGACCCATCTGGAGGAGACAAATATTCATGTGCGAATGCTATTTGTGGATTTTAGCTTGGCGTTCAATGCGATTATCCTCCAGTATTTGGTAAGCAAAGTGGGACCTTTGGGCATTGGTACCCCTGGCTACTGGACTTTTTGACAGACAGACCTCAGATTGTGTGTAATCACACTTTCAGTATCATCTCTTTGAGCACTGGTTCCCCTCAGGGCGGTGTCCTAAACCCATTACTATTCACCATGATGACCCATGACTGCCGTGCCAGGTTCAGGACAAACCATGTTGTGAAGTATGCAGATGACATGACAGTGGTGTGCCTCATTCAGAATGACAACAAACAGGCCTATATAGGGAGGAGGTGAGACAGCTTGTGGACTGGTGTAATACAAATAACTTGCTCCTGAATGTCGAATAAACAAAGGAGATCATTGCTGATTTCAGGAAAAAGCAGCACAGACACACACCACTCATCATCAGTGACACTGCGGATGGAAGTAGTCAGTAGTATCAAGTTTTTGGGGGTGCAGATCACAGATACAGTACAGACCAAAAGTTTGGACACATGTTCTCATTCAAAGAGTTTTCTTTATTTTCATGAAAATTGTAGAGTCACACTGAAGGCATCAAGGGCTATTTGACCAAGAAGGAGAGTGATGGGGTGCTGCGCCAGATGACCTGGCCTCCACAATCACCGGACCTGAACCCAATCGAGATGGTTTAGGGGTGAGCTGGACCGCAGACAGAAGGCAAAAGGGCCAAGAAAGTGCTAAGCATCTCTCGGGGAACTCCTTCAAGACTGTTGGAAGACCATTTCAGGTGACTACCTCTTGAAGCTCATCAAGAGAATGCCAAGAGTGTGCAAAGCAGTAATCAAAGCAAAAGGTGGCTACTTTGAAGAACCTAGAATATGACATATTTTCAGTTGTTGCACACTTTTTGTTATGTATATAATTCCATATATAATTCCACATGTGTTAATTCATAGTTTTGATGCCTTCAGTGTGAATCATAGTCATGAAAATAAAGAAAACTCTTTGAATGAGAAGGTGTGTTCAAACTTTTGGTCTGTACTGTAGCTTGACATGGACTGTTAAAACCGCCTCTCTAGTGTAGAGAGCACAGCAGCGTTTGTTTTGTCTGTGTTTCCCTCTCCCATCCTCAGTACTGTCTACAAAGGCATTATAGAGAGCATATTGATCTCTGTATGGTCTGGGGACTGTAAAGCCACTGACTGGAGGTCTGTACGGAGAGTGGTGAGGACAGCGGAAAAGATCATTGGCTCTTCACTGCCTTCCATCAAGGACCTTGCACACAAACGCTGTCTGACTCGTGCTCAAAACATTGCAAAAGACCCCACCCATCCTCATTATGGACTGTTTACGCTGCTGCCCTCTGGAAAAAGGTTTCGCAGCATTCGGTGCAGAACAGTAAGGTTCTGTAATAGCCTTTTCCACAAGCTATCAGACTTCTGAAATAACCTCTTAACCATTTTATTTCACTGAATCCTTTTTTAGTGAGTCTGGTGTGAACTAGATGTAGACATTGAAATCACAGTACTTTTTACAATGTGCAATAATTAAACTATATGCCTCTACTTAATAAGTGCAATAATTTAGTTTTAGATGCTGCTAATTAATATTTATATGCTGTTGTCATTCCTTTTAAGTGTTATATTTTTTTAAATGAACACTGTTGCAATTTTTATTATATCTATATTTTTATACTGATTTTGTGGAACGTGTTTAGTTTAGTGCAGTATTTATGAGCCAGTGGAACAGAATTTCGCTCACACGTGCACTCTGTATGTACAGTTGAATGACAATAAAAGCTACCTTCCTACCTAAAATGGACTAAAATGATTATGAATATGACATGGCTAAATATTAGCCAAATTTAAATGGTCATATTTGTCGAAAGTCAAAACTATTATTATAACAAATAAATGTGTATAATAAAATAATATTAACACTAATCACTGCAGACTGCAAGTAAAGTGCATTTTAGTTCCCTGATATGAATTCTGATCATATTCAGATTTTAATTTAGTTCCTTATCAAAAGGCCCCTGTCAGGTTAAAGGCCGTTATCTGCCGTTAATCTCTTTGAGTCCTGCTGACCCAAGCAGACCAGTGATGTTAAAAGCAGGGACTTCAGAGAGGCGATGTTGGGCAGCTGCAGGCAGCCCCTGTTTGGCTCTTTGTGTGCGTTACTGAGCCCTCCTGTCTTCAGTGTCCATGTCCACACAAAAGACCCTTAACAGGAGCTGTCAGCAGGCAACACCACAGCGAGGATGCTAAGCGCGGCCTCTACAGATCCCTTCACCTTGTGTTTGAACAGACCTGAGAGCTCGATACAGTTCAAATTAGTTTTGTTTAGTCTTCTCTTTTAAGACCACAACTGCAGCTTTCACAGACTGTTTGCCCACTTTTGAATCACAGATGCAGCAGCGGTGTCCTCCTGCATGGGCGAAAACGAAAGACAAAAAAGTGGCAAGGTGTCCAGCCGGCTGCTATACTTTGCACCTGAGGTTTGGATCAATACAGTCAAGCGATGACATGTCAATTTGCGGGGAGAAAAGACACGCTGTTCATTCAATGGCAGTGGTGAGAGACACAGGCAGGTGAATTGTTCACAAGCGGATACAGTGTATCAACACCTTCCTTTTAACTGTTGCCTGCTTTATAGTCTCTTTACGCCATGGGCATGATCTGTTTTCTTGCACGTATGTGATGTTTGACCACTGCTTATGAAAAGTGATACTCTTTTTTTGTCTCTTTGGCCTTTAGCTTATTGTTTTTAAAAGAATGCTATGTTTATGAGTTACTGCATGACACACAATGCCAAAGGCCAGCTGCTACTCTGCCATTATTTGATGTTTGATACATTCAGTCATGTTACTAAGAAACAGAAACACGTCGTCTGCAGGGACATCTGCCTGGCAAGTTAATTCACTTGTGAAGACCATTTGAAGTCATGCTAGACAGGTGTTGGTTTGGTTATGAGTGAACAATGTAACATCTGAACCTCCGTGACTCAACACTAACCACCCATATGTGCATTTTAAATGACTTGCATCCATATTTCACATGCAATATGGTTTTGGTTTTAAAGTGAACTGCATGGTTTATTACTATGAATAACGCACACACAGTTTTAATGCTGTTTAGAAGTCAAAGTCCCTGAGGGGAATGCTAGAAAGCGGTTTGCACACACACAGCCACACAGACTGACTGCAGCTCTATTGGCCAACAGATGGCACTAATGACTAAAGTGGTGCACTGTCTCTGAAAGGTGAGATGCATGTGGGCTGGAATTGTTTATGGGATGCAAAAGAAGAATTACTGGATGCATATATGCTCACACACTCAGCATCCTGTAGTAATTAGATAGGATCAGCTGTCGGGCCGCAGCATGGCAGTTAGCACTCTTGCTGATGTTTTAATACAGATCACATGAGTTAAAACCTAGTCGTCATGTCCTGATTTCTATAATAAAGACATATATTGTTGCAAAATACTAAACTACAGATCACTTGTATTCCAAAAGAAATTTTGTCTGTGAAAGTTTGCCGAACAACAGGAAATGTGACTGCATGAAATAGAAATTCACCCTATTTATTTTTATCACCAACTTCCTTTAAACTGTTGCCTGCTTCATATTCTCCTAACACCATAGGCATGATCTATTTTCTTGTGCATACGTGATATTTGAGTGAATAATGTAATGTGCATTTTATATGACCCACATATGCATTTCACATGCAGTGTGACTCTAGTTAAAAAAAAAATACTGCATGGTTCGTTATTATGAATGACGTATGAAAAGTATATTTAATTCTTACCTTAACCAAAGCTGAAGATTTACCTTTTTTTGACATCTGCATGACTAAGACACTATAATAAGATACTGTATACTCGTAATTGTTATTGAAATGCTATGCAATGCTAGCACAATGAAGTACTGTATTACATTAATATGATACTATATGCATCTCATTATAACTATTGCAAAAATCATTTTACCTACTAGGTCTGAAAAGGTTACGAACCCTTGGAAAATAGTAAAAATTTTTGATAATGGCACAGTTTCTACAATTTATTGTCAGCAATGAATGCCTTATATACTATTTCTCCGCATATTACAGTGGGATCTGAGAAAGTATTTTAACATAAAAAATAATTACACATCTTTAGAAATAAAAAAAAACTACAGGTTCACACTTGAAAGGCATCAGGATTCCTGTGTGGTTTGTCACCTTCAGCAGGGTGACAGGCCATGGTAAAACCTGGATGAGTGTGCTTCTTTCAGATAATATCTGTCTACCATTATTAAAAGAGAAAGGGAAAGAGACAAAAAGAGTGTTAAGCCAATGTTATTCAATTAGTGTGACTCATTTTGAAGGGTGTCTCAAGTTTACCTTCCCTCCTTCAAAGTTTGACAGTGCAGACAATGAAGGCTAAACCCATTGCTCTTCCTATGAACATTAGGAGACCTTATAAGATCATCTTGTCAGACAGTCATTTCATAAAGGTTTCCCCTAGACCCAGTAGGGTTTATTGAAAAATTAGCATTCAGTTAGCACAGGCTTGTGGGAAAAAGGTAAGCATGACTTGCTTTATTATTTCCTTCCCCCATATGCACACTTTTACACAGTAACAGTTGCAAGAAATCTGACAGGAGATAGACAGGCCAGAGGGATGTCAGACTGGTCTTGATCTATGTCTCAAGCTCTTTGAGACATGCCAGAAACAATCCTCTCACAGAAGAACGCAGACAGGGCCACTCTGTCCATGCCTGGCTTGAATGGGGCTGCTGAACCCAAACCTGGCCAAGTTTAAGAGAGGTATTAGGCCATGTCAAAACAAATTACCCCGGCTACTGTGCTCTAAATGGGTTTCATGGAGTCATTCAAAGTGACAGGCAAAGAGCCAATGTCTATGTTCATTATGTCTACATTCAGATGACATTAACATCTCCAAAAACTTAATTCTATTTTAAATGATGTTTATATTAAACGGATAATTACAGCTCTAAAACCGAACTGGATAAGACAATATACATGCAGTTGTGAAGGCTGTGTCATTTATGTCACCAGGAAAATTGAAAATATGTATGTGTGTGTGTGTGTGTGTGTGTGTGTGTATGTGTGTGTACTATGTTTTAATAAAATGTTTTTGTATTTTAAAAAGTATATATTATAATTATATGTAATCCATCTTTACAAACATTTATGAATCTGTAATTTTGTTCAACATTTTGGGTCAAAATTTTTTGAAAGAAGTCTCTTTTGCTCACCAGAGCTATATTCATTTGATTAAACTTGACTTTCTGTTTGAATACATTTTAAAATGTAATTTATTACTGTGATGGGAAAGCTGAATTTTCAGCAGCCATTACTCCAATCTTCATTGTCTAATATGCTGATTTTTTTTTATTATGTTTTAATTATTTTTTTTGTCCTTAATATATTTGTGGGAACTATGATATACTATAATACAGGATTCTTTGATAAATATAAAGTAAAAAAAACTGCATTTATTAGAAATAGTAAAGATGTTACAAAATATTTCTGTCACTTTTGATCAACTGAATGCATCCATGCTAAGTAAAAGTATTCATTTCTTTAAAAAAAAGAATAATGATGATAACAATATTAATAATAAATCTTACTGACCTCAAACTTTTAAAGGTACTTATATATATATATATATATATATATATATATATATATATATATATATATATATATATATATATATATAAGTACCTTTAAAAGTTTGCATTTATATTAATTTATGTGACATAAAAATGTGCATTTTGCAATACCTTGCAAAAAAAATATGTGCCATATTTTCTGTATTAGTGAAAACGTACACAGATGTTATATTAGTTTATATAACTACAGGCAAACTGCTCTGACCTGGGGTTTTATATCATAAAACTATAATTTCTTTAAACTGCAGCACTCAACACAAAATGGCCTTTGGAAACGATGCAATCAGACACGCTCTTCCTCTTGTATACATTTCTCTCACTTTTTCAACTCAAAGCTTAAGGTAGCCAGTATATGTAGCCCTCATAATTCACTCCAGATCAAAGTAATTTCTATTCTAAACTTTTTAAGGCTCATTTAGTTATTGCAAGAAAGTATTGTGTATATGTTTATAAGCTGCTCCATATGTTCGAACGCCATCCAAATGTTCAAGTATGCTGCCCTCACACCTGGTCAGCTATGCATATCGTAATCAAGCATGCATTTTGGGTCTGCAAAACCACTTATTTGGACCTCTGTCAGAAGTAATCTTTTCAAACTCGCTGAAACAGCATCCAAACATCCATACATAACACATTAGACCCTGCCCTAACCAGATGGCTTCTGGATTACATGACTACACAGCCAAGGGACAGAGAAAATCTACAGCACGGGAACCATGGACAACAACAGGCTGTCGGCAAACAATTAAACAGCATTTGTGTCTTTTGTTTTCTAATCATGGTGTGAACAGAGAAGAGGTGAGGGTGGAGATATTAAGTAGAGCGGCAGGGATCGAGGGCATAGCTGTCATTACAGAAGGCTTCACTATGAAGCACTGGGACATTGTCAAACAAATTGCGGTAAATCAGCATGCTGACAGATAAAGATGAGTGACACCAGTCTGGCTATGACATAAAAGTGTAAAACCAGAAGTGTTCACTCTTTGCTTCACATTAACCAGTTAGTCAACACTTAAAACTGTCCCAATTATACCTCTGGAGTATAGACACGGGATATGGAAATACAATTATATGGGTCAATCAGTACCTTTTGAACTAATGTTAAAAAAAAAAATAATAATATATGCTTATACTGTAATTTAAAAAAAATTGACAGGATGGAAATAAAGAGCTAAACTTAAGAATTGCTCATTGAGGCATTGACAGTTAGCTTACTATATGGTTCAAACAGAAGTGTGTTGTTGTTGTTTTTTTACTTCAGTTTAAATTTCATATTTTGTAATGCTGATATTATTTGATATGTGTATAAATGTCACTTTTGATCAACTGAATGCATCCATGCAAAGTAAAAGTATTCATTTCTAAAAATATCTGTATTACTTTTTCAATTAAGCATTTTCCCATTTATTCACTGACACCTCTCATGTCCCAGTGTTCAGAGAAATTGGGAGTGAGATGCAGGTGCAGAGGCACATGCTTCAGCCTGAAGTTTATTAATTTCACTTTTGGTGTGAAAGAGCCTTTTACAGCTGAACAAAACTACCTCTTTTTTATATATATAAAAATGCAAGTAAGCAACAAATAAGCAAGCCTGGCCCATGAGACAAAAAGCAATGCAAAAGTAATGTAATGCATAAAAAGTAACTAAGTAACCCAATTAGTTACTTTTATATGGAGTAACGCAATATTGTAATGCATTGGTTTCAAAGGTAGCTTTCCCCATCTTCGATTTAAGATCATATTAAACAAATAACATAATTTTTAATGTAGACAACTGGATAGTTATGTTTTTGCTGTGCAAGACTATTACGAAATGGCATCACCACACAAGTGGATGTGAACTCGACTATCCTTAGTATATCTGTGTAGCTAAATAAAGACACAGAGCAACGGATGAGACCCAGACTCAGTGAGTCTCTTCTAGGACACAACAGGCTGCATCGCTCTTCTTGTGACAGGTGCCTTTCATATGTGAAGTTGATGGCACAAATCAGCCTGTTCAGTCTCTCTAGAGTATTCACATTAGTTTCTTATTACATGGATCCCCTCTCTGAACCATATTACTCACAATCTACTCAAGCTATTGGCTTTAGAGAGGGCTTAAAAATGTGCTGTTTCTGTCCATTAGCAGAGCTGGGGATTTAGTTCAGAGTAGGACAGGGTGTCACTTTGACCCTAAAACTAAAAGCCTAATGTAAAGAACTATGCATTGGGATTACCATTATTAATTTCCATTCATTTGTTGTGTGTGCCTATATTGAAATTAAATAAACTTTAGTCAGTAGAGGAAAACAATTATCCACAATGCAGCAGAGCAATCTGAATCACATTAAGATAAACATACCTAGCAAAACCCTGTGAAAAACAAACCTCTCCTCACTCTTCTTTTGACTATCCCATTTTGAATTAAAAATATCATGGTTTACACAAAAATATTAAGCAGCACAACTGTTTTCAAAATAATAAGAAATGGTTCAAGGATTATGTGTCACTGAAGACTGGAGGAATGACTATTGCCATCTCAGGAATAAATTAAATTTTTAAATATACAAAAAAAATAAGAAAGCAGATATTTTAAATTGTCACAATATTTCACAACATTACCATTTTACTGTATTTTTGATCAAATACATACAGTCTTGATAAGACTTCTTCCAAAAACATTTTTAAAAATAATGACCTCTGACGTTGGAATTCTAAATGTTTATATATATTTAAATATTTCATCTAATTCTAAGTTTAACACATTATCGAATATATTAAGAAATTAATCAGAATCACTCAGATGAATCTGGATAAGGGTTGAGCTGTATTGAGTGCAGACTGTACATTAGCAATGGTTTTTGGGACTTAGTATTATGCTCTGCCTGTGTTTACACAAGAACACATCCTGTGTGAATGCAGTTGTGTACATCTTCCATATTGCAGCATATCTGATGTACTTTCCAGATCACATCTTTTCATTAAATGTGTCACCCGGAATCATCTGTAGTGCAGAAACCATATAAACTCTTGCTGTATGTGGTGGGGGGGCACATGTAGTCCTTGTATGATCCCAGAATCCTTGTCTTGTTCCCCATGATGAATGCTTGACATTTTAGGACAGATGTGTTCAGTCATTTCTTTCATTCTGTTCCCCTCTGGGACCCTGAAACCAAATCCATGAGTGCAGTCATGTGCCACTGTCTCATGTCGCTCTACTGTGCTGTTGCCTAGAGACTAAATGTTTTGTAGCCATGTTTTTATTTTCAGCCTGGGTCAGTCTGGACCTGCATCAGTGAAATGTATTCAGATTCATCTGCCATACCACACTGGGAGGCCCTGCTTTTACCCGCAGTACTAAAAACATGATACCAATCTGTGTGCCAGAGTCTTAATAGCCTTCAATGTTATTCTTACTGAAAAGACTCTCCTTCAACAATCTCCATCTCCTGCATGCTGAAAATGGAAATAAAACAAGCTTGCCGGCTAGCTGGTTAAAGAAGTGTACTTCCTGGAAGGGATCATAGACAATCTTGGTCAATATTGTTGAAGCTGGTAGACCACCGCAGTCCAGAACCAAACTAGATATGACATTTTAACCCTGTAAAATCTGACATATGTAAATAACATTCTGAAAAAATGTAATTTAAAATGGAGAAACTTGTAATGAAATGTAACACTTCATTGAACCCATAGATAAAAAAAAAAAAAAAAAAAGAAATAAAGAGTTTGCATGTGTTTGGTTGAGTATCATATCAGAAACAAACTAGCTATAATGTTTAACCCTCTAAAGTCTGACATATGAAATAACTATCCAGAAATTATATTTGTGATGAGTGGGTTGGGGCCGAGAGCCGTGGGAACGGAGCGAGGCCGGTGGAGTTAATAATGATTAGCAACCCCTGCACCACTCACCAGTTTCGAGTCCCACTGAGGAGCTCCGGAAGGATAAAAGAAGGAGTGACGACAGTGCAAGACGAGAGAGAACCAGGCATGGACATTATTTTGTTTTGTTTGTGCGCAGCAGTCGTCTGTGATGGGTTATCATGCTATTTTTAGGGTTGTGTTTATTTTTTATTAAATTTATGTTTAAATGTCCACAGGTTCCCAACTCCTTCTTCCCATATCTACAAACTTTGTTACAATTTTCTTTTTAAAATGGATCACTTTTAGTAAAAAATAAAAAATAAATAAATAAATGAATGAAAATTTTTTTGCTGCTTCTTCTTCTGCTTTTTTATTTATTTATTAATTAATAATTTTTTTTTTATTTGAGCGTCGTATCAAAAACAAACTACTGTATTTTCCGGACTATAAGTCGCACTTTTTTTCATAGTTTGGCTGGTCCTGCGACTTATAGTCAGGTGCGACTTATTTATCAAAATTAATTTGAAATGAACCAAGAGAAATTAACCAATACAAAACATTACCGTCTCCAGCCGCGAGAGGGCGCTCTATGCTGCTCATTGCTCCTGTAGTCTACACTGAAAACATAGAGCACCCTCTCGCGGCTGTAGACGGTAATGTTTTATCTTGGTTCTTGGTTCTAAATGAATGCGACTTATAGTCCAGTGCGACTTATGTTTTTTTCCTCATCGTGACGTATTCTTGGACTGATGCGACTTATCTAGTCTATTATTATGAAGTGGAAGGTATTTGGTACAACGCAGACCCTCTCTGGATCAGGATGTCGCTCCAAAGTGGATGAAAGAACCAGCAGGAAACTGGTCAGAGAGGCGACCAAGAGGCCGACAGCAACTCTGAAGCAATTGCAGGAATGTATGACAAAGATTGGTCACTGTGTGCATGTGACAACAATATCACAAACTCCCCAGGGATGCAAGAAAAAAGTCACTCCTCAAGAAAGGCCACATGTATTCACGACTGAGCTTTGCCAAAACACACCTTGAAGATTCTGAGGCAAATGACACTAAAAATTTTGGGCCTCAACACCAAACTATAAGCTTGGCAGAAATCCGATACAGCTCACCATCTAAGTAACACCATTCCTCCAGTAAAGCATGTAGGTGGTGATATCCTGTTATGGGGGTGTTTCTCTGCAGCAGGGACTGGAGCACTTGTCAGGACAGAAGGAAAAATGGATGGGGCAAAATACAGTCAAATTCATGAGGAAAATATTCTGCCCTCTGCCAGAAAGTTGTCAATGGAAGAAGGTTTGCTTTTTAACATGACAATGACCCAAAGCCAAAACACACCTCAAAACTGACCACACAGTGATTGAAGGAGAAAAAGATGAATGTCCTTGCATGGCCTAGTCGGTGCCCAGACTTGGACCCCACTGAAAATCTGCAGTCAAAAATTGAGCAAAAGTATAATTTGGTGCAGTTGCTGATAATTATATGCCTGAAAGGTAGCATGAACTTCTAAAAGGTTATAATATACGTCAATGAGATCTTTATAACAGTATAACATACTACTTAAAATGCATATAAATATAACTATCACTATATCTACTATTAATATCTCTTAGGATAATAAATAAATGATGATATACATTGAAATATTACTAATATCAAATGCATTATTATGTTTACTTCAAAATAAAAAATTATAATAATAAGTAATTAATCACAGCAAAGACACTTCTTCCCTGACTCCGAAGGTGGACATTTTTAGAATTATACTAAAAGGCCCAGTACTTGCTAAAAAGTATAAACTATCCATCAGAAGACAGAAAGCTGATTTTTCATCAAAGTTTTAATCATGTAAATAAATTAAAGGCCTTATAAATGTACTTATTAAACATGATACAGTAGGCTTTTTAGGGTTAAAAACTACTGACCATCTTAAACTATAGTTTTTTCCCCCAAAAGGGTTTACTCTTTCATCCTCGATTTTCTGTTTCTTTCTTTCTTCACCTCATTTTTACCCCTTTTCTCCCCCACACACTCTTTCTCCTTTATCTCTGTCCCTCTACTCATCAATACAATATCTGTTGCTGTAAAGCCTTTTTTGCCAGACCAAAGCAACAGGGCCGCCTGCTCTCTGTGGCTAACCAGAGAAATGACTGATCACAGCTTCAGATCAACTGACCATGTTAACCGCTGGACTGTGTGATGGCAGGGTGATTCCTCACTCACTGACGCGGCCAGAGGTTTCGACGCTAGCAATGAGCTTACTGAAAGGCTCAGTGAAGCCCCGCTGTGCCCAAAAATAGCTACAGCAGCACTTCAAAAGACCCATGCTGACAATTTATGATGACAAATCATAGGGGGTTAACCAAAACACTATTGATTCTATTCATTTATTCGATGAGGCAGGTTTATGTAAGTTGCTCCAAAAGAGGAAAAAATGGCAATTCAGTCTTTTCATACTGTAGCAAAACCACTAGGAAGCACTAAATGAATGTCATACTAAACATTTGCCATGATTGCTTTAGCATTTGTAGATATTTGCACAGAAATTTCTACAAATGTATATCAGTGTTGTTGCTTAATTTCCCAGCTTCCATTACTACAGTCTTCAATGTCATTCAGAAATCAATGTAATATGCTGACTTGATGGTCAAGAAACATTTATTTTTATGTCAAAAAAAAAAACTGTTGCGATGCTTATTAGTATTATTTTACTGAAAAAAAAAAAATGAATAGACAGTTAAAAACAAAGAGCATTTATTTGAAACAGATTTTTTTAAACAAAATATTTTGCTGTACCTTTTAATTTATTTAATGCAGCTTCGCTGAATAAAAACATTTATTTCTTTAAAAAAGAATCTTACTGACCCCAAACGTTTGAACGGTAGTGTATGATTTCTAACGCATTTGAAATACCAATAAGACCACAACAGACCAAAACACCATAAACAAAACACAAAGGACCATAAACATTCAGGTGCTCATAATTAGAAAGAGTGAGAAGAAAGAGAAAAAAAGAATGAAAACAGTCTGACAGGGTAGTCCGCATGATAAAACAGAGCTCTTGAGCCGAGAGGATGAGTGCAGAGCTGATGAGGTCAGAATGAAATTAATCCCTCCATTAGGAGAGATATGAGAGAGAGCAGCTGGTATAACTGTGACCCAGTGTGCACACACACACACACACAAACTAGCACGGGCCTCAGGCCTCTTGGTTAGCATGAGCTCATAGCCACTGCTATGGACACAGAGCTTTCTTTGACCCAGCACTCCAACCTGACTGCCCTCCTGCCAAACCATCAGCGCTTCAGAAGAAAGAGGCTTTATTTCCCTCTTAGAAGAAACTGGGGGGGAAAGGAATCAATTTTTTTATATAACTTTAACATTTACTGAGCGCATACAGGGAAGACTGGATTGAGAAGAGAAGGGAGTTGAGGCGGGTGGTTTGGCTGACCAGGCAGTGACCCTCTAATGAGTGGCACTGGGTACCAGCCGCTATGCCAAACTCCCACTCATTCCAGCACAACGATGCAAAATCAGACATTCTCATGGGTCATTATGGCTCAGATCCCTTTCTTGCTGTAAAATGCTGTTATATTTTAGCTTGGGTGTTTGCACGGTTACAAAGATTGTGTTTGCAATCAGGGTACGATGTGAAGACGACAAAGAACCGTGTCTGACACCTAACAGAGGGGTTTAACGCAAGCAGTGGCTCCTGGATCATGTTCCTACAGGGAATCGCTGCCAGAGATTCCTTAAGAACATATGATTTCTATTGCTTCCTGATCAGCAAACAGACAAAATGTGTTGCCTTGCAGTGTTAATATTACAGCATCCTTAGCCTCCCTGGAAGAGAACTCTTTTTTTTTTTTAATACAGTACAAGATCAAGGCAATGATGACAAGCTAGGATAGACACCATGAATGTGACTCAAGCCCTCGAGCATGTTTTTTCACCAATCACTTTACACCTCATTTAATCGATTTAGATCACACATTCAACTCAAAATGAATGCAACACAACATGCTTGATGACATATGGCAATCATTGTTAGCAAAGCTACTTTAAAAATGTAGCTTGCCAAACTTAAAGGATCTTATAAAGCTGCTTAACATAAAATAATTTATGCTTTCCTACTAACAAAAACAACAAACTACAATAAAGCTCCTTAACTTGGCAATATCTTTATAAATATATACTGTAACTACTGTGTACTATAATTTATCATTTAATCAGATTGGTACTGTACTTTGCTAGCGCTTAAAGTATTAGTATTCTCTAAAAACTTAAATATAAATAAATAAATAGATTTAAAACAAGAAATATAAAGTAAACACTTTATATTTGTGTGTGTGTGTGTGTGTAGCCAAGCAGGGACTAATTTGTTTATTTTATCTGATCAATCAATAATCATCCAAATGAATGAAATACACTTTCCAGCATATTTACGTATATTCTTGCTATGCAGTAGAGATACTCAATACTATTACATTTATGATATTAAAACAGCAACTTAACATTTATGTAGCTAAATTAGCATCTCTACCCTTAGTTAGTTATTCCCGACCTTAATGCCAATGATCATATGAAGTTTGCTATGAAGCCAGTTACTGACTTCAGTCACAAAAACATGCTAACAAAAATGAAAGAATAGCAAAACAAAAACAAACAAACAAAAAAGCTGTGTTAAAATCAATGATGAACTTGAATACTATGCGGAATGTCAAATTCAGCTATTCAGGCTTCACACAATCTGCCGACACAGTTTCTTTTTTTACAAATCAAACATGACCGTGCTGGCAGACTGTCAGTCACTAACTCAGGCATTTTATTTTCTCTCTCTTTTTCTTTCTAGAACATATGGGAGGAAAAAAAGAGGCAAGACTGTCACATGCTAAATGACCTAAAATAAGACAACTTTTAGTTTAATCTTGTAATGTTAGAGCTACTGTACAAAAAACATATGTTCCAATGATTTAAAAAATCCCACACACATAAGCTATATGATGTCATATCCTGTCCTTAAAAGGCTCACAATATCTAAACAATAGCAAAACACCATAATTGCTTTCATCCTTTACAATACAAGCCACTATTAAGGCTAATTTGAGTCATTTTACAACAACACAGAGAGCGCGCTCTGCCATGTAACTGCATGACACCTGTGAGAATGAGCTGTTGTATTCTTTACAGCTTCTTAGTGTCTTGGGCTGAGGTGTTGAAACACAGGAGTGTTTGATGTTATTACTAACCTGACAATCACAGGAGCATCCGTGCCAAAGTGAAGGGCTGCGCCTTGTGTTTTTACAAGTCCTGGAATCTCTCTCAGATGATGACATCTAGCTTAGTCAGTCAAGTGGCACACATTATGGGACGTGTACCATTTTCTGTAGCTTTCAGGCCTAAGGTAGCACACACCAATAGAGCAGCAATATTTTTTTCGGGAGATTTAAAATGCTAGATTTCAACATTTCATAAACATGACTAGTGCTTCAAATCTAAAAATTACTATAACACTATTCTAAGCAATCAGACTAATGATTTTCAATGATAAAACAGGCAAAAACGGTCAAGTAAACATATCTAGGGACAATAATATTGTAGTGTTTGTGGAAAGAAATAGTTTTATTCAGCAAGGATGCACGGAATTGATAAAAATAAAAAAAGCAACAGAATCTTATTTAGATTTTTCTTTTTACATTTAATGTATTATAATAATAATAATAATAATAATAACAATAATTATAATAATAACTGTTTCTTGAAATACAAATCAGCTTATCAGAATGATTTCTGAAGGATCATGTGACACTGCAGACTGGAGTAATGATGCTGAAAATTGCCATCATAGGAATAAATCAGGAATGTCTTTCCAAACATTAAAAAGTCTAACCTACACAACATTTGAACATTAGTGCCCGTCAGTAAAAAAAAAAAAAAAACCTTTCCCTGGTATAACTCATGTTCATAGAACAAATGCATGGGACAATAGAAGAAAATAGAGGCATGCCACAGGTGAAGGTAAAGAGTCACAAGCATGCAAAGCTTTTGCACAGCGATCATCTGCAAGCTGTGACACTGACATAAATAATTCCCTTAATGCTGGGTTTTTCGGGAAGCTGAACTAGGTTATCTTTCCCACACAACCAAAGACACACTTCTTTGGTGACATTGTTTGGGGTCAAAAACTAAATATAACATCCTTATGGAGCAAGTTCTGCTGCTGACGACTTCTGTAACCCGAATGAAGCACATTGATGGGCATGCACTTGCAAGGGTTTGTTCCAAGGCATTACTAAAAGTATGAGAATTAGTAATAGTGTTGCTTTGCTAGGTCACACAAACTAGAAAAACCAAAAACTACAAAAATAGTTTGAAAATCCAAAAGTCTAAATAAAATAGGCAATTGCTAATAAAATTACTTCAAAACAATATTCTATATTAATGTAATAATTTATCCTGTGTCATTAACAGGTTCCAGAAGATCTTTTTAAAAATGCACCATGCTAAATACTATTCAGCAGTTACTATATCAACTGTAGGAGCAGCAACAACAAATACAAAGAGGAAAATAATTGTAAATATCATGTTGCAGTTTTATAGTCTGCTATCCGTACTAGATTGGAAACTTTTGATATATTGTGTTACAGTATATCAGGGAGACAGGTGATGACAAGTTTTATGACTTGACAAAAAGCTGTTCATGTTTTGGATGTTACTTTTTGACGGACTGACAGACCATCTCTGAACCTTCCATTTATGACTCATACACAGTAACATAAGCGAGCCCCACATCCCTCTATGTAGGAATTTTTAGGCCTCGTCTCTAATCCGGCTCTCCTCTGAGCTGTGTGTGCTGAGGTGACAGGTGTCAGGAGTCCTGACAGCTGTAAAGCTGTTTCCAAACAGCAGCCTGGTGTGGCTCTCAGACGGCCGCGCTGCAGTATTCTGACAATGCTCTGAAAGTGGTTCAGGCTTGATGCCAACAGGTACCCATCCCAGAGATGACAGAACATGCAGCTTTATGAGGCCATAATAGAGTGACAGATGGGAATTTCGGAATCAATTCATCCTGCAGAAAGGAGAAGATGCAGATGGTGGCTAGCTTACAATGGATGTTAACTGTTTGTAATGCTTCTACGTGCATTACCAATGACAAGCAGTTTGTCTGTTCACAGTGACTGATATAGTACAACAACAAGCAATCAAGAAATATCATATCTAAAGTACAGTTGTTGGAATAAGAAATGTAAACTAGTGCAATGATGCATATAAACCAAACAACCAATAACAAGTTTAAAAAGCATTTATATCTAAAGTAATAAAGAATAAAAAAAATATTAAAAGAATGTGAATTTACTGTAAAGTAATCTATTTTAATTATATGCAAGTACTTTTTTGTTTTAAAATATGCATGCATTCTCTCTCAAATGTAAAGGAACACTCCACTTTTTTGAAAATAAGCAAATTTTTCAATTCCCTTAGAGTTAAACAGTTGAGTTTTTACATTTTCAAATCCATTCAGCCGATCTCTGAGTCTGGCGGTAGCACTTTAGCTTAGCTTAGCATAGATCATTGGATCTGATTAGACCGTTAGCATCTTGTTTAAAAATGACCAAAAAGTTTTTTTTAATTTTTCCTATTAAAACTTTACTCTTCTGTAGTTACATTGTGTACTAAGACCGACGGAAAATCAAAAGTTTTTTGGTTAGGCTAGGAACTATACTCTCATACTCTCATTCTGTTCATTTAATTATGTGGTGAAAATTTTACCAAATTAATTTATGAATTACATAAACCACAGAAATTCTAGCCTACATTTTCAATAAAAAAAAAATAATTAAAAAAAAGGCAAAAAGTGACCAATACTTTGCAACACTGGATATTAATGTTGGCCGTATAATGTTTCTATTATAAAAAAAAAAAAAAAAAAAAAAAAGGGTGGCAAATATTACTTACATCTTATCTCATATTCTTTCACTGTAAAAAGTTGCACTGGAATTTCTGCTCAGCTTCTGTGAACAGCAAAGCCTGACTTCTTCTATTGGAGCTATAGGAACTTGATTCACTGTCCTTAAAACAAAGAATAAAGGTCCACATCAAACATTTGGAAATGTCACCATTAGCATTGCTTAGCTGGAAGACACATTAACAGAGGCTGGAATCTGTGGTGAAAATCTAACCTTTAATCACAGTGAAAGAAAATGTCTGGGATTAATCAATCAAAAAGAGATTTGTTTAAATATTCATGTCTCTGTTGCACCGATCTCACAGTGGCATGTCTGATTTGGCAAAAACACAATCAGATCTTTCACCTTATCTAAGAATAGCAAACAAATGAGCACAAATGCACACATGCACGCAAATCCCATGTGCAAGCACAAAAAAACTAGTAAACACACCTTTTCTCTCCATATACAGTACAACTACTAGAATACAACTGTCAATTATATTGTTATATTTACAAAAAGTTCTTCATAGTATATGTCTGTCCGTCCACTTATTTCTCACACAAGTAATAATCTTTAAGTTACCTGTAATCACTCAAATGTTCTTCCACTGTGCGGTTCACACAGAGAAAACAGGCTAATTATAACCATCTCTTCACCTCTCCGCCTCAAACTAAATTACCGGTTTTGTTTTTTGTAACTGGCATTCTTCCATCTGGTTTAGGTGTTTATGATTACAGTGTAAACAGTAGACGTTTCCTTAAATCAAGGAAAGAACTCAGAAGCACAGCTTTGAATGACAAGAAGGCCTGGGGGATCAGATCCATTGCAGACAATCACTCATGAGTGAAGAACATATCGAACACACAATCTTGAAAGCTGATCATGTCTTGATATTTATCCTGCTGAAAACAGGCTTTCCAATCTTTCAATTTGCTGTTTGAAGTAAAACATGCTGTGGCATGAAAATGAAGTGTGTTGACTTTTTGCAAACATACTTCAATGAGCAACACTGATTTTATTCTACATAAACAAATGAAATGGATCGCTTCAATTCAACCTCAGACATAAAAGGAGACCTGCCTGACATAGCTCTTGCTTTTAACATTTGTTCTACTGTGAAAGGATGATTTCTCTCTATCTTGGCCCCTCCTGCGAGCTTTAAGAACATTTTAGCACTGTGAAATTCGGAGTACCTTAAAAAGAGGAGATTACCTGTAATCTCTTATTATTTAAGGATGGGTAGGGAGGCAGTCATGGGAGGTGTCTTAAAAAATCAAATTCTGCTGTCAGACCGGCTTAAGAAATAGCTTGTATGTGGATTCATGCTTGAAGGGCAACATGTCTGTGTCTGTTTCAGAGACCACTGCAAAAGCTTTCAAACTGAAGACCTTTAAATCAACAACAGAATACAGGGTACTTCAATAAAAAGATCCTCCTAAAGACTCCTGTGACAAGGATTCACCATTTCACAACATTTCTAAGAATGTTTAGAAACACTATTTCAGTCAAAGAGCAAAAGAAAGAGAGAGAGAGAGAGAGAGAGAGAGAGAGAGAGAGAGAGAGAGAATAAATAAATGAAGACATACAGAGAAATAGAACAAAAGATAGAACAATAAATTGGGTATAGAAAATAATCCCCCCCTTTTAATATAATCACATTTTGTTGCTTTGTTTGCTGAAATGAAGATGGACACATATTGTTTTGTTCCTGCTGAAAGATATAACACCAACATGCCAGAATTAAAAAAAATAAATAAAAAAATAAAAATAAATAAACAGAATCACTGAGTTGGAAAAAGGATCACCCCTAGTGTCAGTGTTTTGTTGAAACTCCTTTAGCTTTAATTAAAGCCTTTAGTCTGTTGGGATATGCCTCTACTAAGTTTGAATACCTAAACTTATAATTGCCTACTCTTCTTTGCAGAAATGCTCAAGTTCACTTAAATTTGATGGTGACCATTTGTGGACTGTAGTCTTCAAGTCATTTCATAGATTTTTTCATAGGTTTAATGCTACATATACGCTAAGTCGTAATTACTGTGATTTGGAGATGACAAACACGTGATGTTCTACTTGGAGTTGTTCACACCTTTGGACTCAGAACTATAGCACTATCAGTGGCTAAACATAGTGTTCAATGAATCAAGTTGTCAAGTGGTACAACTTGTACAGTAGATCTCAGAAAATTCCCATGCAGTGTACAAGGTGCAATTATGAGTTTAATTAACGTGAACCCTTTTTACATGTTGATCAGTGTTAGGGAAAGTTACTTTTAACAGTATTGCATTACAATATTGCATTACTCCCTAAAAAAAGTAACTTATTATGTTACTTAGTTACTTTTTATGAAAAATAATGTTTTACTTTTGCGTTACTTTCACGTTACTTTTTAAATATGAGCAGGGCTTGGTTGTTTTTAATATAAGAAGTTCTATTTATAGTAAATGTAAAAGCCCTTTCAGACCAAAAAGTGTAATGAATAAACCTCAGGCTGAAGGAAAAGTAAATTCATATCTGTACAGTAGAATACAGGAGAAGAAGGTTTACATTCTTCAGCAATAAAAAAAAAATGAAACACAATTGTTAGTTTATTTAAAGTCATTTTTGCTTATTAGTATGGTTGAACTGCATCATGAAAGGTCAGCAGCAAAGACATTGGTTAATAAAATGGGATTAGTTACATTTGTGTTATTTAACATATTTAATCATTGCAGGTTTGTGTCATATTCTGAGTTTGCATTTCACAGTTTTAATAAATTTTGATGAATACTAAATCTTTTTTTTTCCTGGGGTGGCAAAGGGGTGGCATGAGGTTTCAGGAGGAGGGCCATAGACATTATTCATAATTTAAAATGCTACGGTTTTCATTGCATGTGTTTTGTTCTCTACAGTACAGTCCGTGTGAGTCAAACGTGCAGTGCTTGTGCATCACGAGCGCCAACCTCCTGCTCTCTCTCATGAAACCCATAAGAAAGTGACTAAAACTGTAATTCATCGAATGGCCACTTGAGGCTGGCTGCAAAAGGGAGTCAATCCCCTATATAGCTAATTTTGCCCTTCATGACAACTGTGAGGGGGGTGAATTTTTTTATAACTCATCCGTTTAAATTATATTAAGCCTTAAAGTTCTGCATAATTAAGGGCGTGGTCACTTGAGTGACAGGTGGAATGCCGCTGCTGTCACCGCTGTTGCGCTAGGTGGGCGTGGCTTCAGCAACCAGCTCCCACCTTTTTGCCCATTTTCGATTATCGGGGAAAGTCGCATGGTGACACGCTGCCAAGATGGCGACGGCCCGCTCTGCATACTTTAAGCTCCAAAAACGCTCTTCAGGAGTCTACGGATGATGTCACGGACACTACGTCCATGTTTTTATACAGTCTATGGTGCATCACCAGCTTATGACACCGCTTAGATATCTCAGTTTAATTTGGCATGTCGACCATTTTTCATTGGATAGTCATAGATGCTGGGAAAGTGGATGCATGCCAATTTTGCGACAGTAATAGTTTAAACACACACAAAGAGCTAGAATAATGTTAAACCCTTATCTTACCTGACGATCATAGAAAAATTCGATGAGACAATAAAGTATTGCGGATGTAAAAAACATAACAATGTGGTTGTTGCAGCGTTAACTGTCTGCTTATGGACTTTTTCGACTTGGTGTCAAACTTACCTCTAAACTCACTGGTAACTGCTTATCAACCTCTCTTCTCTGAGACACTGCGTACTGCAGACAGATGCACTGTGAAGCCTGCCCACGCTGCCCTGCTGCCACTGACTGGTGAAATTTCGCGGTGGTCGCTACCGTGCTGGTGATGGGTAAAACCATTGTGACTGTGAGAGGGAGGGGATCCTAAATCTGTGATTTCTGTTTGAGAGGTGTTTGGTGCGGGTCTCCTTGGCCTTCAACATGTAAACTATGGACATAAAATATACTTAAAAAATATTATTTGATTTATAAATGGGGTGGCAACAGGAGTGGCAAGACTGCATCCCAGGGGTGGCAGCTGCCACCCTTTGCCACCCCGTAGATCCGCCTCTGTTTGTGAGTGGGATTAATTAATGTACATTCACATTTAGTCTAGAACTACATCATGTTCACAAAGTGCACACAACGCCTCTGTACTTTCTATTTCTCCCAATATGGGAACAGGAGACTTGTCAGTCTATAAATGGGAAAACAAAGTAACTGACATTACTTTTTTTAAAAAGTAACTCAAATATTTTCTTGAAAAAAAGTAATCTGATTATGTAACTTGCGTTACTTGTAAAGCGTTACCCCCAACACTGATGTTGATATCTTGTAATCATGGTTATTATTGTGTGAACGCACCTTAAATCTGGGCTCTGACTAGGCCATGCAATCAGTACCACTGTGTGCTCAGTTTTGCTGTGTGCTTTGGGCCATTGTCATGTTGGAAGGTAAACCTTCTTCCCATTGACAACTTTCTGGCAGAGGGCAGCAGATTTTCCTCAAGAATTTGACTGTATTTTGCCCCATCCATTTTTCCTTCTATCCTGACAAGTGCTCCAGTCCCTGCTGCAGAGAAACACCCCATAACAGGATATCACCACCTCCAATGCTGTTACTTGGATGGTGAGTTGTATTGGATTTCTGCCATGCATATAGTTTGGTGTTAAGGCCAAAAAAATTCAATTTTAGTCTCATTTGCCTCAGACTCTTCAAGGTGTGTTTTTGGCAAAGCTCAGTTGTGACTTCATGTGCCCTTTCTTGAGGAGTGTTTTTTTTCTTGCAACCCTCCCATACAAGCCACATTTGTGGAGAATTTGTGATTTTTTTGTCAAATGCACACAATGAACACTCTTTGTCAGAAATTCATCCAACTGCTTCAGAATTGCTAAAGGACTCTTGTTCGCTTCTCTGACCAGTTTCCTCCTGGTTCTTTCATCCAGTTTGGAGTGACGTCCTGATTCAGGGAGGGTCTGTATTGTACCAAATACCTTCCACTTCTTAATAATAGACTTCACTGTGCTTCTTGGAATTATTATAGCTTTTGAATTTTAAAAAAAATTGTATCCATCTCCTCACTTGTGCCTGTCCACAACTTTATCCCAGAGATCTTTTGACAATGCCTTGTCACCCATAGTTGATTGTTTGCTTCAGTTGCACTACCAAGGACTTAAATGCTCCAGGAATGCTCTTTTTTCATGCAGAGCTGATCAAAATGAGCACAGCTGATCACAGCTGAATGTCAAATGGCTTCCTGTGCCATTGAGAGTATTAGCTTCATCTGATTGAGTTTACAAGTCACTTTTAGGAGGGGGTGATCCTTTTTCCAACTCAGTGATTCTTGTTTTTTTTTTTTTTTTTTTTTCAGATATACATTTTTTTGTTATATCTTTCACTTGGATGTTATAAGTTGCACTGAGTATATACAGCTGGATAAAACAAAAACTGTGTATTTCTTCATTTCAGGCTGCAAAGCAACAAAATGGGATTATTTTAAAAGGGGTGATTCTTTTCTATACAAACTCTAGATAGAAAGAATAGAATGATAGAACAATAGACAGAATGACTGAGCGATAGAAAGATAGAATGACAGAGTCATAGATACATACATAGACAGAACTATAGAACTATAGATAGATCGATTGCAAGGCATTGCAAGGTAGTTGTGAAGTTAAGTGTTTTTAGGCACTTACTCATTTACTACTCCAAGTCCAAAGAGCCCAGTCAAAAGTTTTGGCTAGGGTTAGAACCTCAGTGTAAATCTTTTTGATTTTATTGAGCACAAGGGAAAATATAGGCAGCTTAAGAACATAACAGCACACCTTTACTTAGCAAGCTGCATGATTGAGAGATCATTTATGCCTGTAGCCCAAATGGTGCAGGACACGTTACAAGCTGAGATTCAGTAGACAGGCTTAGGGGTTTGTTTAAATCCTTAACCTTATGTATGAGCAATAGTACGCAGCAGTAAATATGAAACACTCAGTCAGGGAATCAATTTGTCTTAGTTTCTATTTGAGCATCAAAGCTGTGTTCTGATCTTTGTGTCTTATTAAGAAAGATTTGAGGTCCACCCCGGGCTTTGACAGGCTGTCTGTGAGACAGAAAACAGAAAGCCCTGATAATGTTGATGGGTTATAGTGTACAGAGAGGCGCTGAACTCTGAGGGAATCAAACTCTCATTAATAATCTCTGATAAAGTCCTCCTGAGGCTCAGCAGATGCACAGGACTCTCACATACACATCTCAGTTTAAATGGTTATTATCAGTGGGTTAATTCACAGGTCAAGACTCTTGGCAGAATAAAGTCAGGCTTATTCAGAAACCAAATAATCTGCCCTTAAGATAAAGTTGGCTTTTAAGTGTCTTAAGGTAGCCAAAAACAATACATTCATATGATGGAGAGAATGAGTCTGAAAAGCAGGACAATTAGATTAATGAGTCCTTGGGCTGCGGGTGAAATAGCGGGTGCAGCGAGGATACAATCACTTTAACAGGCATCTGCTCTGGCCAACTTCTCATCTGCAATATATATTTCACTAATTAATTTACGAACAATAGACATAGGTTGGGAAGGGAGTGAAACATCCCCTCAATCCTGCTTATTAAAAAAAAAAAAAAAAAAAAATTAGCATGATATCTAGTAAATAAGGTTGTGACTGCTTCACGGTTTAGGACAAGTCTATTTATGATGTATGACTTAAGAATTATGTGTATACTTCGCCATATTAATTAACTAATTTATTTATTCTTTTGTTGACCAAGGATCCATTAAACATAACAGTAAACATATTTTTGTTACAAAAGATTTCTGAAAATCCAGAAAAAGATCATGAATGTAGGAATAATTAAATAAGTTGGTTTGTTTTCTCAAAAACACTAGTCAGCAAAAACAGTCAATTGTCATAGAATAAGAAATTTCTGAAGGATCATGTGAAGCTGAAGACTGGAGAAATTGCTACCGAAAATTCAGCTTTGCATAAAATATATTAAAATATAAAACTTTTTAATGTTGTGATGCTAAATATAAAATAGTTTTATATTTATGATATACTCAGTATGCAGGTCTTAATCATTACATTATGTCAGAAAGAAAAAAAAATCACTCTCCATTTAATCAACTGTTATTTTGTTTTTGACTATTTCATTATGACTTTAAATACACAAGGAGATTTTCAGACCCCCTCGAATCTCTCTGCTAACTATCCATACAAGTCGACAACAATGAAGAAAACAGAAATATTCGAGTTTTAAATTCAGCAGGGAAAGCAGCAAACCTTTCTTAAAAATAGCATCCACCAAAAATAACAGCTTTCATGGCGTTTAACTCTAATCCGCTTTACTCTCTGCCACAAACATTAATTTTAACAACTTGTGGCCCTCGTGGGACCATCTTTCTCCCTACGCTCAGAATATTTCTATGGTCCATTTAGCCTAAACTTCTCTGGTGCTGCATTTGTAAATATTTATGTAAAGCATAAAACAATGGGTAATTTTGACTCTCTGAGCTCTGGTATTTTGAATGCAAACACCAAATGTAGTCTGAGAGGGAAAAGGTTCAGTCCGGTGTGCTTTAATTGGCCAGAGAGAATCTGAGAAGGTCATATTGCTCCTGTGCCACTGTTCCCTCCATTAAATCCTTACAGCAGACTGGGATACAGTTTTTTTAGATGTTACTGGGTCAAAGGATCAGCAATGTCTAAGTGTTACAAAAGTAGAAGAAGCTCAACAATTGGGAAGACTGACCTAAAGATTTCAGTCCTGCTATGCGTTTAAAGTGCAAGCATTTTTTAGAGGATCCCCAGCACCTTAAAAATAAAATAAAATAAAATAAAATAAAATGAAATGAAATGAAATGAAATGAAATGAAATGAAATAATAAAATAAAATAAAATAAAATAAAATAAAATAAAATACAGATAAAAAAATATATAAAATAAAATAAAATAAAATAAAATTAAATTAAATTAAATTAAATTAAATTAAATTAAATTAAATTAAATTAAATTAAATTAAATTAAATGCTCTAGTAACATTCTGGTTAAAATGGGGTGTAACTTAAACCAGCTGTCAAGAATGCCTCTAAAATGTCAAAGGTCAGAGATGTACCACATTCACAATGCCTTCAAAAACCCAAGAGCTTTGTGAAAGACTAATTGTCGGTGTTGAACAGATCTTAATGAAAAATGAGGTATGAGTTCACAATGACATTGTCCACAGCAGAGGAGTCTGCCTGCCATGAGATATGATGCAATTTGATGGATAAGAATGGCCTATGCTTTTCAAAGGCCTACATTACCACATTCCCCATGTGAAGGAAATATTTATTTTCTCTCGCTCTCTTTCTGCTGAGGATTGAGTGGGTGGTTGTCTTACCTGTCTGGGGTGGGAGGGAGGACATTTTACAGTTTCTTGGGAAGCCAGAATCACAATGAAAGGACACAGTCATAAGAAATAAACATCCCTGCTAAATCACAGTGAACTTTCAGGATCTTCAGAAACACCTCTGATAGTGGGTGAGGTGGATCTGAACTGGCACTGCACCTTAACACTGAATTTGGAGGAGATATAATGAATTGGAAGTACTTTTAAATCAAAAAAAATTTTTTGTATTTAAATAGACCAGTATTTATTTTGTCAGGTTTTCCTGTCAAAACATTGTACTATATCAAATATATTTTAAAACTAAATATATTTTGTATTATTTTATATCTATATTTTATATTAAAATGTTATAAATTTTATAGTTTTTATTTATATTTAGGAAAAATATATTTTAGATAAATTAAGAAATAAATAAATGAAGTCTTATGCTGTAAGAAAATGAACCAATTTTTTACTGAAAAAAAACTAGACAAAATTACTGCTTACCAAAACTGTTTGACTTGTATAAAGACAGTAAACAGAAAATGTTATTAATAAATCATAAAACATGATTTAGAAGATCACACTATGAAACAGATGGAACTCCAGTCAAGTCCTGTTCTCTCTTTCTGTCTCAAATTAACTTGGATGATGTTACGCAGAGCGCATTTGAAGAATTGACTGTGTTTAACGTGACCAACGCCACAACGGGATTCTGTACATATCATCAGAGTTTCGCCCAGAGTGAGTGCTGCTTTTTCAGACAGGAAACCTGCCTTTTCCTGCATACATCTCATGTTGACATCAAGGTTTTGGATTTGTTAAGGGGTTATGCTAGAGAAGACAAACATGCAGGGTCATAGTGAGCAGGCACTTTAATGTAGTCAAATGGTTTAAAAGGAATTAAAGAATACAAAGTTACTAACTAACTACGACACTGCCAAGGTATCTGTGCTGCAGTTTAAAAGACACATTCACAGCATACCTCTAGATCGCCTCGGGCTGCATTGTCTCTTTTCTGAAGACTGAATGCAAATAAACATGCCATGTTGTGTCTACCTGCCCTGCCAGCCTCAACAGAAATCATGGCAGTATAGTTTCCCGTATCAAGGAAGAAAAAAGAAAAACTCAACTCACTATGCTTGCTCAGGCATGGGCTGATCTCAGATCAGTTTAAACCTTAATTTGTTCTCTATTCCAGAATCTACTGAGATGCCAGTTTTCACTGAAAATTTGCTAGTACATTTCACAAATAATTGCAAACAAATGGCAAGTAACACATTGAAATTTTCTTAAAACATACAGTTTTTACAGTGTAGCACTGTGCATGGGATACTGGATTCAAAACTGTTTTCAACAAGACTAGACAATGGACTTGATGTTGAGAATACATGTATGATGCCTTCTCTGAACAGCTCACTAGGTTTTGAAACTAAGCAACTTTAGGGAGTCAACAATGAATAACTCACAGTTAGGACTAAAATAGCACAACAACACGCTGAAACACTTCCCATGCAGATTGCATTATTGTTTAGAAGTCATGCTTGCATTTTGGAGCAAGTTTTACAGGCACTATTACATCAGAAATGACCTGGCATTCATGAAAATCAAGAAACAACGTTCCACCAGTGTTTTGTAAGCCTTGGGTAGACTCGCTTCTAAAATAAAGGCATAAAGCCTTTATGTAGGCTACACATGGAAGCATTGAATTGTCTTTCTCATCTAGAGCTGAGGTAACTCTTAAAGAAGCCTACAAACATCGGTTTGACTGTAACATTGAATAGGATAACAGCATAGTAAATAGAAATAAACATTGGTTTCATCTTCTTTTTCTTCTTCTTCTTCTTCTGTTAACTTTAAAAAATCTTACCAACCTCGAACTTTTGACTGGCAGTGTATAATGACTCTTTGTCTTTTATTACATTGCATAATCAGATGTGTAAATAAATAACAAAAAATACACAACAGCTGAACATCAACAATGATTTCTTCGGGGGTGCTTGACATCAAGGCAGATATCAATCATTATATCCCTCCTAATCCATGTTTATCCGTCTATTATCATTATCTAAACAAAAATGCACACAGTCTTACAGCCAACAGGGATTAGGTTTAGCCGTGTACTTTTATATGATACAAAATACCTCCTATTCTAATTATAGATTTAAGAGAGCAGAGGAAGGAGAGGGAGAATGAAGAGGACTGGGAGGCACTAAAATATTGTTGGCACTTCAGAGAGCAGAAGCACAAGACACAGTGAGGTGATGACAGGAATTGGGTTTCCTGCAAGGATCTCTTTTATCAACAGGTGTGAGGAAGAGAAGGAAGATATGTGAACAGATAACCCGCCTTCCATGAACTGGCAGATAGAGAGAGAGACAGAGAGAGAGAGAGAGAGAGAGAGAGAGAGAGAGAGAATGTGTGACAGCTTTTATCACCACTCCAAATGAACCATCTCTCTCTCTCTCTCTCTCTCTCTCTCTCTCTCTCTCTCTCTCTCTCCCTATCTTTCTCTTCCCTTCTTATCTCTTCATCTCAAATGTGCGGATGCGATGAAAAGTAAACAGTGTGCATCCTATCTTAATTAGCAGAGCTTATACTCTTCCAACTTGCAGAATAGTTAACACAGCCATTAACACAACAAACACTTCCAGAACAAACATGAATCTGCCTCTGGGCCAGCAGTCACACTTTTTAGGAAATGTTCACAGATAATGCTTACAAGTATTTAAAAAAAAATGCAAACTCATCCCACAATAGTGAACTATTCAACAAGTTATCCAGCAAGATGATTAGTAATGTCAAACAGATTTTGTGTGTGTGTGTGTGTGTGTGTGTGTGTGTGTGTGTGTGTGTGTGTGTGTGTGTGTGTGTGTGTGTGTGTGTGTGTGTGTGTGTGTGTGCGCGCATGTGTGTGTGTGTGTTTTGTGCTAAAAATGCTGTTAGGGCAAACTGAAATACATACCTAAAAATATAAATACATTTGTTCTGAACAATAGCAAAAGCAAAATAATTATACAATCATAGGGATTTCCACTGCAGCTCAAAAGATGGGCTCAGTAGTTGTTAGTGAATCATGCCAAAAAAAAAAGTCACAAAAATAGTGTTTAAATTTACAAAACATTTTATATTCATTAATTGAAATAAAGCTGAAATTAATTAAATTTGATGAAGAAACAAAAGAAAGAACGAAAATTAGATATGTCATTTTGGCAACTAATTCAAATTCAATGTTGAAGTACTAAAATGTATTAAGTTGAATTACTATAAAAACAAAGCTATCAGTCGTGGCCTAATGGTTAGAGTCGGACTTGTAACCCGAACATGTCACTTCACTCACTCACTTCACTCTAAACTAAAATTACAATAATACAATACATAAAATACAGTAATAAATAAAACAGTACTATAAAAATAGCCACAAAGGGGGAGCTTGTGAGCACCCTTTAGAAACCTGAACATCAGACTTCACAGACATACACACATGTGCTAATGGACATAATTTAAACAGTACTATAGGACACAATGTGACTTTATAAAGAAATCAGTCTGAATGCTTTTACGTGTGGAGGTGGACAAAGAGCCTGTATTATGATTTTATGGCTGTATTATGGTGCACGCTGATTATGTTTTGTTTCCCAGTGATCTAGAAACTACACAGTGCCAGTTCTTTGTGATAGGAGACAAAACACCATGAATAATAAATAAACAGCAGTTCCCAGGTATACATCAGGCTCTAAAGGGCCCTGTTCCTATGAAGTCCTCTAAATCATCTCTGTTCTAACATCTGCAATTATGCTGATATTAATCAGAGTATTCAGACCACACTATCCTTGTGTGACCGGATGGATTCAGTCTTTCTCATCAGCAGCTGTGAATAAAAAACTCCTGTCGACACCCTGTAGCAAGAGTCTCCTTGACACGACACATCTGGTCAGACCCTAGAGAAAAGATTCACCAAATTGTCACATTGCTTGAAAAGTTGTGAATATGTGATGAAAATGTTTTCACAGATGAAGAATAAAAATATTTTAGTGGGCGACTCATAAATTGTGAATTTACTGTGTGATATCGGGTTAAGAACGTGCAGGTGATGGGAAAGGAAGTCTCTGATCTGGGGGTCACAAGTAGTTATAGTGATGATAGATGGATCCTAAATGGCTTCTTCTCTTTCCTAAATTAGAATGCGGCAGATGCCTGGAGAGAAGAGGAGACGGTGGCACACGGTTGACCATGTTAGTCCATGCTAGCAGTGCCGTTCAATTTCAGCCTTGAATGAAGAGTTTAGCCAAAGGTTGCTAAAAATTTTATCACTCTCAGACCATCAAAAAATTTTCTTCATCAGAACAGTTTTGGAGAAATTTAGCACTACGTCACTTGCTCACCAATGGATCCTCCGCAGTGAACCGGTGCCAAATGAGAGTCCAAACAGCTGTTATAAACATCTCAATAAACCACAGGTAATTCACACGACTCCAGTCCATCACGTCTTGTGAAATGAAAGCTGCGTTTGTTAGAAACAAATCCATCATTAAGATATTTTTAACTAAAAAACATTTCAGCTAAAATATGAATCCTCTGATATTGCTTTCTCCAATGAAAGAGTTGTCTCGTTGAAATGAGGAGAGAAATAAGTCCAGTTCAAGCTCTGTTTACAAGTGGAAAACAGTCCAAAACAGTTCTACACAAACATGTCTGTGAATTTCACTGGAGGGAGCATTTTTTTGGATCATGGAGCCATATTTATAATTTAGAATGCCTAAATTATAGATTTGTTTCATACAAACACTGCGCTCTACGCTTCACAAGATGTTAATTGATGGAATGCAGTTGTGTGGATTATTGTAGATTATTGCGATGTTTTATCATCTTTATAATTCTGACGACACCCATTCACTGCACAGGATCCATTGGCGAGCAAGTCATGTAAGGTTAAATTTCTCTAAATCTGTTTTGATGAACAAAATTATCTACATGTTGGACAGCCTGAGCGGTGAGTAATTGTTCAGCCAATTTACATTTTTGGGTGAACTATCCCTTTAACTCTGGTTAAAATAGAGTTTGTTTTCACATGCTGCATCTTAAACAAGTGACACTTTGTCAAGGCATTGAGGGATGGCAGGAAAGGGATGGGTAGGAATGGATGGAAGGAGTCAAATGGAAGGTAAGTGGTGATCTTGAATGATGTTCATTGTCTCAAATACGGAAGTTTCTAGCAGATGGATGAGAGTGCTGTGCTGCAGTACTGCGAATTATAATGGATCACTTGGATGTTCCATACTACCCTACAAAGATAAAATACAGAGACTATACATGTTGTAAAAAATGAGTTATGACCAAAATCAAGTCTCTTTTAGGTCAGCTGAATCGTATATCAAAATTCAGATCAGACTCTGTGTCAGCAATATTTACAATTAAATGATTTATGTTCTTGTTCTTCCTCTGTTGTTTTTTTCTTTCCCTTTTGGTGTTGAGGGAAATTAAAAAAAGATTTCATCACAGGAACCCCAGACGTAAAACGAAACCGACATCACCACATGCATTAATTTATTCCTTCATTTCAGACGATGAAGCATAATATAGAGTAGACTTCACAGTCAGTCTGTAGCAGTATTAATCATTTTGGAAAAAAAAGAAGAAGAAGAAAAAAAAGATGCAGGAGTCAATTAAAACTTTTCTCAAAGGCCATTCTTCTCATATTAAACCACAAATAATGCAATATCACTCTATTCCTTCCATGTGCTACTTTTTTATTTGCATACATTCCAACTTTCTCTTAAAAGTCTGTACAACTGTCTAGTACTACTGTTTGAACAAAGCAGGGCCTGATGTATACATGAAGAATCTTTCTTTGGCCCTGTGTGCTTTGTTTCTGAACTTAACTTGACAGACTGTATGACAGGAACAGTATAACTTTACGCAAGTCTGCAGTCATCCGAGCCAGTGTGTGAGCGAGAAAAAGGAAGTAAGTGTGTTCTGTTGAATAAGTCACATTGATATCAGTTATGGAGGCATGCTGGCACATTATGTTTATAACATTACATTATATTTATTCATTTAGCTGACGCTTTTATCCAAAGCGACTTACAATTGCTATATATGTCAGAGGTCGCACACCTCTGGAGCAACTAGGGGTTAAGTGTCTTGCTCAGGGACACATTGGTGTCACACAGTGGATTCGAACCCGGGTCTCTAACGCCAAAGGCATGTGTCTTATCCACTGCGCCAACATCACCCCTTATGTGAAAAGATACAAGCAAGGAAAGCTTTACATCAAACAGCAAACAACAACAGTTGCTAAGTCTTATATATGGCGTTTCATCTTTTAATAAACATACAAAGAAAAAAACCAAAGCAAACATTGTTAAACTACAAAAACCAAATGAGGCGGCTGCAATCGTAGACCACATTAAACAGAGCAGGCTGGGTAAAGGGGCTCAGGGGGGCTTTTCAGCCTAGATATGGCCATTCAAAGCACCTTCCAAACAAAAAGACCACCCAAAGCACGCTGTGGCACAAGACAAATGAACCTCTCTAGTACCTCTGCATCATAGAAAAATAGATCCAATTGCAGATATACACTAAATAATTCAATCATCTGTTCTCGGGAGAACTCTTTTTTTTTTTCTCCCACTGGTGGCCTCATTGGGTCGTGCACCGCCTATTACCAGGTATTCAAGGAATCTGGACAAGGGAAAAGTATATGGTGTAGAACAGAAACATCAAGAGTTTCTAAATTCAGTTAAGAACAGAACGATTCTGGGCAGTTGTGAGAAGGTTATGGGAGGTTTATTTCTATGTGCCTGTCTACTTCAAAACATATTCATCGAAACTAGAGAAATCGAAACATAGGCTCCGGCGGCACAGGTATGCACAAAGAAATGGAATATGGATATCTATAATAATAAAACGATAATTAACATGGCCGTCTGATAGTAAAATTAATGAAAAGAGTGCATTTTCCATTTTATTTAGATTTACACATTCTATCAGACAAATACTGTAAAAAAAAGAGAGAAAAAAAGGTGGTTTACGAGGAAACATTTGCTTGTCCTCAAAGAATTTTATTACTTAAAGTTAAAATGATGATGTAATTATCTTTATTTAATTTATGGACAGTTTCATTAAAATGGGGGAAGAAGGTTGACACACAATAATACATAATTCCAACCAAGAGCTGCCAATTTAATAATAAAGAAAATTCCAGCAAATATTTTCTACAATGAAAAAATATGAATACTTCCAAATATAAAAATAAGTGTCAGAATGTAGAAAAGTAGACAGAATGATACACAGAAAAAGCATTTGTTATTTTTTTCCCTCACATATTTATAATAGAGATGCAAATAGAAGGGTTTTTCAATGGGAAGTTGCCCATACACCATCCTGGGAGGTGTGGTTGCCCTAAGAGAGCTATCCCTGCATCTGTTGTTATGGACGAAAATGCTAGTAAAATAAAATGAAATAAATTAAAAGCTAAATAATGCAGTTGGGTTTAGACATGTTTTAGACCATGTTGATTTTCCCTCCCTTTCATTTGTTTCTTTTCAGTAGTAACCTTATACATTTGCAGACATGGCTTGTCGCTGTATAATGTATATAATGGAAGCAGGGCTTTCGTCTAAGATATCATGATCTCTTCTAACATCATGTTGAAAACAGGAGCCAGCTGCCCACCGCTGCCGTCATCAGCCCTAGTTTCCCTTCTCCCCAAACCACTCAACTCACCCACAAAGACACAACATTCCTCATCACGCTGCTTCAGGACAGTCCACTTTAAATAAAACGAAAAATAAAGCAGAACACATAAAACTAAAAACATTCAAAATATTAGTCAAAACTATGATAGTAACTCCAAAAGTGATACCAAAATAACATGTATTAAACAGTGCTGCTGTCATTATGACAAAATTGCTCAAAATTACTCAAAGAATCATTAATGGAATTGCTGTAAAAAAAAAAGGAATCAGAATAATAATCATAAAGAATTGAATTAAACTTTTTTATGTTCAAAACTGATTTGGGCTATCAACGTAAACAACAAAGGAATAGATAGAATAATGGCTAAAATATTTTTTACATAATAGACAAAGTTTGGAAGGGAACTAAATTTGACTGCAGGTACTTGATTGTTCAAGGACTTGATGGGAAAATTTGATTATATGAGGTCCTGACTTCACCAAAGGCTATCTGTCTGTTTAATAAACAAAGGTCTTTTTTTATTTAAGTGAGAAGTTATTGTTGGCAGTGTGTTTGTGTGTGCATATACCATATGTGATGTCTATCTGGTCCAGACAGAAAGATAACATGGATGTGCCATTAGAAGAAAGCAGGAAAGACTGATAAGCTGGTCTGCTGGTTAGAGAAAGAGAGTGAATGTATGTCTGTTTTTCTGCTCTGTATCTCCGTGATCCAGACATTGTACATACACTGTGTTTCTTGTGAATAAACATTCATTCTTTTTGTTGTTCTCTCTCTCTCTCTCTCACACACACACACACACACACACACACACAAACACACACATACACTTTTGGTACCAGCATAGGGGTAGTGTGAAAAGCAGGCAGTGCTAATATGCTGAGTGAAGTGTAAACACACAGCGCCATTATATCAGGGCCTCACGCTTAGCATGCCAGCACCTCAAAACACACCAACTGAGCCTCCATCTGATGTCGTTCACACACACGGCAAGGTGTGGCTACTATAACAAAATTCACATTAATATATGGTGGAAAGGGACAATAAACATAAATAGGTTGGAGTTTCTGATGGCTGATGGATGACAGGTTGGACAATCTGACTGCATGAGTTCTCAGAATCACACAGAACGGTTCTTTCTTAATATCTTTTTGTATGCTAATTTGGCATGGGTTCCCTTGGGAATTTCCATGGGTTATTAAAATAGCGGTTAAGGCCTATAACAAAGAACAGGATTTGAGTGTGCATGCTTGATGAATCAGATAAACTATTAAGTCATTAGCAATTAAAAAAAGAAAAAAAATATTAAACAAGTAATTTATGTTGTAGAACAAAACTAAAACAAAAAATTAACAAATCTCTGAGTAATGCTAACCGTTTAGTTTATTTTACAATCCATGGTTTCTTTATTTTATGAACCCAATCTGAACACTTTTTTTTCTCAGTGTTTTTCTGTTGGTAACATTTACACACCAGTAAGTGGCAACAAGCCTTTATAAGTGAATTATTGACTAATTTATTCATTTGATTCATTTAGGAACACTGACCCATTCAGCAACAAACCTGGGCTGTGTTTTCCAAAAGCACTGTAAGCACAAACAGCTCACAGAGGCCATTGGTGTAAAGTGTTTCCACAATCAACTTAAGGCTTGCAATGCTTTTAGGAAATGCTGCCCTGAACTGAATCAATAAATTATTCCTTCACTGATACATTGAGTAATGAAATGAGAAGTTTAGTAATTCAGTAATATGTTAAAACCACCACTACACAGAGACGCGCAATGTTTCTCAGGTTTCTTTATACTGCTTAAACCAATAGTTTATACCAAAATGAATATTCTGTCATCATTTACCCACCCGTATGTCATTCAAAACCTGTATGGCTTATCATTTGGACTGCAACATTATTCAAAATATCTTCTTTTGTGTTCATAATGGTGTATAAATAATGACAGAACTTTCCATTTTACGTTAACCAGTACTTTAAATGTATTATGTTTATTTTAATATCCTAATGTATCACAACCACTACTGTAAACATTGGCAATAAGAATGAGCATGTGAACATTTTCATGTAATTTACAGGCAGAAAAACAAAACACACCCACAGAGCCAGAACATACACACTTGTTTCCTTATGGGATGGATCTAGTTCAGGGCACAGGGCAGAAAGAATACTGATCCATCACAGTAAGAGGCTGTCTGAACACACACACACAACAGCTGCTGCAAAGAGCAAGATGATGAAGTCCAGGTGGACTCCAAAAGTCCATTAAAGATAAAGACCTGGTGAATGTGTATGTGCATTTTGTTCAGTTTCTTATTATTCTAATATTCCTGGAGTTTTATTGGAGGAGCTCGACAGGGAAACTCCCTCTTGGTTCATTAAAGTCTCACTGAAACACCTTTGACATGATCCTACCTCTTTATAGAATTTAAAAGCTTTCACACCTTGTTACACCTTCTGTCCTGTTGGGAAAACAAACAGTTATCAAGTCAAATAATCTCAGATATCCATAAACAACTCTACAGAAATAAGTTTGGACTTCAACACAGCACATAACTGCATTGAGTCATGGGTGAGCGTCTGAATGTGAGAGCTGAATTTTCTTCAAACATTTTCAAAGGATAAACACTCCATTAGAGTTGTGTGGGTGTGGGTGTGTGCGTGCGCACATCCAAGTGTGTACAATAAACTTCTGTGTCTCTGCTCCTTGACTTTGGATGCCTTCGTTAAATCCGGAAATTTGTGACATGTTTGATTTAGAGCTGTTTTGACTGAAACTGCAGAAGCTCCTATTTAACAATCAATCAAATTAAAGTGAAAGCTGTTATTTTTCTAACCTGTCATGAATGGCAGAGGTATGAAGTAAACCTATAAATTCAACCAATCATGCAATGCATGCGCGCGCACACACACACACACACACACACACAGAGACATGCAGACACACACGCAAACAACACCTTCCTCCAGTTAGAGCCAAAAAATCTGAATCTCTGCATCAGGTTCCAACGATTTTATATTTGATAAACGAACATTTCAAGTGTAGGCGCCAAAATCAACTCTTTCTAAAGTAATGTAATTTAACAGTACAGAAAATGCACTGACCCATAAGAGTCATGACCTAGACATTAGTGCAAGTGCATTATGGTGCTTGTGCAGGCAACATAACATGGCATTTACATAAAATTCAATAATTAATTAAAACGTTCTATGTGCACTTACTGTTATAAAATTGGTGGAAAGCTTGAAAAAAAGATCAGTATTTCCCAATATTCATAATTCCCAGTCAATGGACAGAAATATCTGGACAGTTTCCACCTTTCTGAGTCATAATCCAAAACTAAGTTGATATATCATTGGAAAAATACTAAAAAAGAGGGCTAAGTCCAAGTGGCAACTATTTTCAAATGCTGTTTTCTGCAACCATCTCAGCCAGTGAGACACCAGATAAAAGCTTGCTTGTGTCATTCTTGCAGCAAAAACGAATGCATTAGAGGAAAGCAGTGATAAGACAGCAAGATGTGTGCAGGATGACATTGGAGATTGTAACTGCGTGGCCACTTCTTAACTGCATATTTTTATATCTTATCGTTGAATGCCTGAAAGGGTCAGAGTGCATCTGCTCTCGTTGTCAGTTTGCTTACATCTGAACTCTTGAGTCACAATTTAACAAACAACGGAGCATCGCTATTAGTTATAGCATATACGAACAAACCGTTAAAAAAATTCAAACCCTTATTGTTTCAAATGAGAGGCTTTAGTTTTAGAATGTTGTGCTGTGTACAGAAATTAAAACTTGTCAATTTCCAGTTGAAAAAGCAGTTGAACATATATTTTTTTTGTTTCTCTCTCATATGTTTTTGCTAAACATTTAAAGGGGCTATGTAAGAATTCATATATATGAAGGAATCATAGGAAAAATCTAATGGATGGGCGTTTACCCATGTTCCTGAGAGCCTTTCGCATAAATTAATGCTTACAATGTTCAGGGTAATGCCGAAATAACTATTCTGTCAATGTGCCATGCAAAGAAAATGGATTCATTAAAACTGTAGTCTCACATACATAGCCAGATCTACATAGTCTGTAGTCTGAAATACACTTAAAACATCATAACAGTGTAATTTATTTACCTCTTCTGTCGACATGATGCCATTGAAATGCAGAGCTGCTGCAAACATATTCACAGCTCTGTGATCAGATGCTTTCTTAACTGATGCTTTCTCACATCTGTTATTTTTGTTTTGTGTCTATTGTGTTATTGTGATGAAGTGCGCAGTACATATATAGTTCTCAGCAGCATGGACAGCATCTGGATGTTTGTTAACAGTTTAACATTGCAAAGTTATTTCCAACATTTTTTTTCTACTTAAGCCAAGAATGAAAAACAACTTAAGAGTGAGCATATCAGGGAACTGATTTACGTTCAGTCTCTATTAGGTCTACGTTACTTGTGCAGAAGTGCGAGCACAAGCAAAAATACGTTGGCTGCAGTTCATTTAACAGCCAATGTTGTCACTAATAACAAAGGGTTTCTGAATTCTACATATGGTCTCTTTAAACACAATATAGAACAAAAAGGGAATGCAGTGGCACAGAGCCAGCCATACATGCATCTCTCTCATGCGCAATCTCATTTTCTCTGTCTGTCTCTCTTTTTTTTTTTTTTTGGAGGATGCCCGTCTCCCTTAAACTCCCCCCGAAGGTTTGACTGACAGTTTGTAGGTGTGATTGAGATCATTTGTATGTGTTGTTTTTCGAGTGACAGAGGAGCTGGCCAACGTGACACCATAGCACTTAAGTCCTGTCTGTAGGCAGTTGCAAGCGTCTGTAGGAAGCGCACATACACACAAACATGAAACTCACCTAAGGCATACCGCAAAATATTTTCATGCCTTGAGCATGGCTGTCTTGGGCAATATGTATGACTGCAAAGCCAATTTCTCTGTGTGCTTAATAATATAGTGAAATGACTTAGTGACATAAAATGATCCCCAAAATGGTTGCTGAGGGTATAATACTGATGGGGTTAGCCAAAAGCAAATGTACTGGCCGGTCTTCAGCAAACATTATGCAACATTTATGATGTTTCTAACTGACTTAAAAAAAAACAAAAGTAAAAGTGAGTTACAGTGACAGGACATTCCAGAAGGGTGTTCCATAATAAAAACACAGTGTCTACAAGAAGAAGCACAATTAATTATTTAATCAATTGACACTGAGGAGGTAAAAGGAAAACAAAACAAAACAAAACAAAGCAGTTATTGAAACCAAGGTAAAATAATAATAATAATAATAATTTAAATAGATTCTAGTTTTTGCATAACCAAACTTTTGACTCCTTTTGACTGACAAACAACAATAAAAAAACTAATATTATAGGCAGTATATATATAGAATATATATATATATATATATATATATATATATATATATAAAACAACAGCAGTCAGAGAACGAGAGCGACATTGAAGGATTAAGGAAAATTAAATATTACTAACAAGTCTATTAACAAGATGTTAAAAAGAGCATGGAAATCCTAACAAAACTTTCCCATTCTCATAATATGCCAGTGTTTTATAGTGCAAAATATCCCATGAGTGATATTTGTGATGCTGTGTGGCTGCATTGTATTGGATAAAACTTCCCAGTGGTTTAAGTTTGCACCTCGGGTCAGCAATTACCAAGAATAGATACTCTGCAAGAAAATTCTCCCATCACCAATCATGCTGTTACCTCATAAGACTCTTTTGAGGGCATGACACGATTTTTCTATTCCAGCAATTAAACTGCACTGGAATAAAGCCAAGAGCAACAGGTAGTGTTACTATTCATGGTGGAAATTTGGCATTAGGAGTTGTTTTTGAGACTAATTTTACTACAGCACAGTGCCTTATTTGATATAGTGATGGTAGAAGCGCTATGATGAAACACAGCCCTCGCCTTTTGAAGTTCTGCGGTCTGTGAAACTGCTTTGTGGAAAACAGCAACATGAAAAAATAAACCAACTGCAAATCATATCTGGGACAGTTGGACTGTGTTTAAGAAGAGAGGAGCGCACAAGGACATGTGTGCCAGTCGGCCTTGTTCTTTTTGGGACGTTTCCACATGGATGTAATGTAAAACCTATGGGACAGGCCGATAGACCAGGGCTGCCCCAAAATATAGAAACATCCCACCGCACATGTTGTCAAAGCATGAGGAATTTGTTACAAATGTTGGTCAGCTGCAGCTCATTGGTTTTTCCAGAACAATGTGGAAAGTGAAAGGGAGAAAAGGAGAAGAGAAAATAGAACAGAGGAATCATCAGTTATCTACAACAGACTCTTTGATCGCCTTTATAATTTCAGACAACCTCAGCTCCTGCTCGCAAGTTCCCACAGCAAACTCAACAGTCCTTACCAACATTTATATAAAATGTGGTTTTGGCATCTAGACTAAAGGTTCTATCAAATCTACTTCCAAAATTTACATTTAATGGCAGCTTTAATGGCAAAAAAAAATTATCAATAGAATAGTAAACCTGAAAGCAATCCAAAATCATGTTGTTCTTAAATGTAATATTGGGTGCAGATCATAGTTAACTGTAAACTATACATTTCTTATGCAAAATGATTTCTGAATATTAATACCCAAATACTGATTTAGTTACTCTGCAGATGACACTAGATATTTAAAATTCTGATTGGTGCTTGCCTATGCAAAACTCACCACCATGATGTTACCATGAGTGGTTGCAAATGCATTGTTATCGGGTATCAAAAATGTTCCAAGTAGCATTTTACCAGATGTTTTGCAGCTTCTAGTGTTTTCTGAGGTTTTAAAATTTGCTTATTGGCAAAAAAAGCCTATTTGAAAAATTCCTATAATTTACTGATTTCTACATATTGGACCAGAAAAGTCTGATAGTTTCACCCTAAGTTTAGAGAAAAACATTACACCTCTCCTCAACAAGATACATGATGTCATGGGGGGGGGGTAAGTTTTTTCCCCACCTCTGATGGAATTTTCCGTCATTTACAATGCTTTCCCGCTATTGACGAAATTCTCTGGCTTTCCGTGTTTTCACTGTTATACGATAAGGGGCACTATTACACATCTTCTTAAGAGTACAAAATCTCCAGATCAAAACACAGATGAAGAAGAAGCAAAGACAAGTGATAACATATGTAAAATAACATGATCATCAAACGGCATAAATCAAAACAGCATAAAGTTAATGAATGAGATGAAGTGGTGTGGGACTATGCAGGCTTTGGGGGTGTTGATGGACTCAGTAAACACCAGCTACAGTATGTGTTGATCATTCTGAATCAATCCAATGACATAGTCCTTGACAAAAATAAATAAATAAATAAATAAATAAAACTTTTTGTCCAAAATACTTATTTTATTTTTATGAAACTTACCCACATTCAAGTGTTGATTACAAAAGAATGCATGAAGCTAGAATAAAATGTTGACAAAACCTGCTGGGCTGAGCGGCTTCCACCATCCATCAGCAGTATCAGCTCACCCACAGCGGCTGAGCAGAGGCTAAGAGGATGGAATAAATCACACTTTAACCCACAAGCACTGCCACTCAGAGGGACAGTGATTTATTCTTGAAATGTACCTGAGGAATGCAACTGAATTTAGTTGAAAGCAACACTTTACATTAAATGTCACGTTTGTGTAGTGTAGGTGTGCAGGTGAATGTGCAATCACTAGTGCTCCACAAATCAATTAAATAAACTACATTTGTATCAATCCAAAAATATTTTAAACGACTTAATTTATTTATTTATAAAATTTACACAATTTCATTGCACAAAACATTTCCAGTAAAGTTAAATAAATAATCCTTAAATATTATACATACTAAGAATGAAGGATTCAAAATCAATAACTAACATAAATACAACCTAAAAATACAACTTAATATAAGTTTTTGCACGAATCGAAATAACTAAACTGATCATTTCATGTCACAAATCACAAACTGTAAAATAAATTTCTCTATTCAATATCTAACTGAGATTTTTTTTCTATTATTATAAAATAAATATTTATTCTTAAATAAGTACTATTTATTCTTATATAATTACATGTTTGCAAAGTTTTACATGTCTGTAAACATGACTTGTATATCTAAAACAATAAAGAGTTTTAAACGGCAAAGCAAGTTTACTTCATGCTTTGAGTACATTTCATATTTTCACATTGAAAAAAAGCAGAACTTATATTTAAATGAATATAGTTAAAGCTATTTTTTTAAATTCTTAAAAAATTCTAATTCATAGATACTATAAATACATATTGTGACCTACTTTTTATTCACTAAATTTCAAGGGGCAATAATTAATGCAAAGCTTATGTATAGGAAATGCTACAGTTTTACTCACCAGAAACGCTTTTTTGAGTACACATATTATACATATTATAAATATTGTATGCAATCTTTAAAATATGCAAGTACTAGATAATGTGCCAAAAAAGAAAGAAAGGAAACCAAAGACAAGGTAACAATGGAATCTAAACCTTTAATATTTAGAAATGTGCATGGATAAATAATAATACCTACTGAAAATGTGCAACAATATATTATACATGACTTAAATTTAAATGAACTAAGCCATTGTTCAGTATGTCGACACAAACTGATACATATCAATCAATACCTTCAACTTGAATGAGCTGGGAGAGATGGTGCATTACATATCAAATGTTCTGAAAACATGGGCTGAACTTAAGAAAAATAAAAACTCTGCTGACTTCACTATAAACTAACTCACAGATTATATCCAGCCGACTGCACCCTGGAGAGCCAGTCTCCTTGCGGAAGACCTGCGATGTGTAATGTGTTTTAATTGGCATGAGGTGAAGTTCTAGTGTGGCTTCTTGTACTGCAGCTATATAATGACCTAAATACTGTTTAATAGTTTCACACACGTGCTTCGGTAGTGATAAGGATCAGTTTCCCAAAAGGTGTCACAAGAAAAGAGCTGAGCTACTTCCTGTCAGGGTACTGGCGCTTCTCAAGGCAATGTGCAGACAATAGACTGACAGCAGCCAAAAAAAAAAAAAAAAAACACATCACTAGTATTTTCATGGTCTCCTGCTGTGTGTGTGTCTGTACTTGATTTATTCAAGACAAAAAAAGTTCTGTTTTACCTATTAACTTTTTCAATAACTCACACAAGCCTAACTCGATGAAATAATTAGATTTGAACATTTTCTGAACAAAATGAATGTTCTTGTCCATGTAGTGTTTAATAGTGGTTGACAGGCAATTGCTGTACTTTATATTGGCATGCATCTGCTAGCATTTTCTAGTTGGTTTCGTATGAGTAAAATCCAAAAGAGTCCACCTTCAAGTCTCTAGGGTAGTGTGGACAATAAATATGGTACTTTGATGCAAATTAACATTTGTGCATCCCCCCCCCCCCCTTGTTTCACTTGTGGAGTTCCTGGTTCAAAATGACCAGCCTTTTTAAAAATCGCTTAAATCGCTTATCATAGTCCTCATTTATCTGAGCTTATGCACCTTGATTTTGAGTGAATGTTGCCAAAATTACCCACAAATAATGCTTTTATAACTCAAAAATTGATAAGCATAAGATCAGTTCATCGAGGCCTATAACCAAACGGATCCAAAACAATAACAAAACCATAAATTACATTTAAAAAACTGTGCTAAATGATGGAAAAGAAGTTGACTGAATTCAAAAAGACTGAATCCAAGATTTGGTGACAATAAAATAGCATTTCTGACTGGGATCACCAAATTAAGTTTTAAATTAATTATTAATGAATGTTTGTTCTGGTGACAGAAGCGTCCAGTTCACAGAGACCACAACAAAAACACATAGATAATAAGAAAATAGACAAAATATGTATGTACAGTTGACTAGAATTTACAAGGAATAAGAAGTAGGCTAGTATTAATTAAAAATAAATAAAGTGGTATTCTTTTTACTGAACAATATGGGAGAACATTTGAGTCCCATGGAGAAGAAAATTCTAGTGCCTGGCAGTCCTGGTGTTGGGAGCTCTTTAGCGCCGGCCAGACAGTAAGAGTTCAAAAAGGAGATTGCTTGATTGTGAGGGATCCAGAGTGATTTTCTGAGCCCTTTTCCTCACTCTGGATGTATACAGTTCTTGAAGGGTGGGCAGGGGAGCACCAATAATCCTCTCAGCAGTCCGGACCTCCCCTTGTAGTCTTCTAATATCTGATTTTGTAGCTGAGCAAAACCAGTTATTCAGCACATGACAGTCTAAGAGACGGCTGAGTAGAAATGTGTGAGCAGCTTCTGTGGCAAGATGAACTTCCTCAGCTGGCGAAGGAAGTACAATCTCTGTTGGGATGGGGGCCACCTGGTCAGCACAGGTTTTTAGACAGGCTGATGAAACACCATCTGGGCCTGGTGCTTTTCTCATGTTCTGTTTCCTGAAGACCTGACGCACATCATCTTCACTGATCCGAGTCCAAGAGGGGGGAGAGGGGGGTTGCTGGAGGTGTTAAGGTCATAGGTGTTAAGTAGGTCATATGGGTTTTGACCCAAATATACTTTTTGCAGTATTTAACGTGGCTATTTTTTAATGTAAACATTATGCAAAGTTGTTATTTAAAAAAGTGCATGATAAATAAAGATATTGTCTCTCAAAAGAAAGATTCGACTCTGAACCACCTTAACGAGTCATCATATTTTCTAATCTTCTGCCTGTTACATATATACGTCACAAGGTAACACGTTTTCATAATCCCTACATGCCCAAGAAATATGAACACTCTGACCTGCCCACAAACACTTACACTAGTTAGTGTGTTTACATCATGTTGAGAAGATACTGTGTTTTCGGCCTCACTGGGCATTCTAACACAGTTCCCACATGTGCACCTCAAATAAGTAAATAATAATAATGAATGCAATAAAACTGCTGTCATATCATGTAAAGTGTAAATACAAAGTTGAAACTTACCACTGAGAAACGTCCTGATTAAATCGTGCTTGCTATTGAGTTTCTGGTTAAGCAACTACATCGGTGTCATCCACAGACTCGGGCTTGAATTGAGGTAAGGTAATATCGATGCCATTTTCGTAACTTTCTAGCATCTTTGTTTGCAAGTAATCCTCCAGAGCAAAAAAATGGTGGTAATGTGCATTTTGATTCCGCATTGTATATGGAAAGACCAATCACAACAGACTTGGCCATCTGACCACTCAGAGCAGAGTAGGCTTATGAAAGGGAGGAGTTTACAGACCTTAAGCTCAGAACTGCTTCAAACGAGTCATTTCGAAATCATTGAAAAAAAAAATGATTCTAATATTAAATGTATATTCTGCGAAAATTACGTTTTCTGACCTTAGATGCATTTAAACCTGTTGTAGGGGACTCAATAGGGCTTGGGCGCCGCGTTGCATTCTGGGACGTAGCGGCCATGTTGATGGCCTCGTGAATGTAAACATTCAGCAAGTCGAACCAGACAAGAAGCAGAGTTGGGAGAAAGAAAAAAGATGTTAAAATCGCAAAAAGGTTGTGGGATTTACAGGGATACGCTAAATAGGGATGCCAAGGACCGGTATGCAGACAAAATCAGCACTATTAATGGTTTGGATCCATATAAAAAATTCCAAACAAAAAGTGGAGCACCGACGACGACTTGCTGCTGCACTTTTGCATTACAGATATCTTCGGCTAAAGTTTCCTTGTTTGTTTTGTGAGCGTCTACACTTCAGAACAGTTCCAAAACTACAAGTCATTGGAGTCTCATGTGCAGTTCACAAATGGATGGGTTCAGGAGCTGCAGATCATAAAGCCGACAAACAGTATACAGTAATCTGGTAAGCTGCGCTCTACCTGGCTGCTAGTTTAGTAACCGTTAGTGCTAACAACCACTCACAAATGTACTTTTAACTATGCTTTTCAAAACGAGTTAGGAACTGTCAACCCACCCGTTTTTTCCGGGGTTCTCACGTATTTGAGCTCTTTTCCCGCTGTCTTCCCGTTTTAGTATTTTACTGTAAAATATCCCGTTAGCCCTTCCATCGGACTTGTCAGTCTCTGTACTGTTGTCCTGTTGTTACACCCTTGCCCTTCCAGCGAATCGGATGTTTTCAAAGCATCGTTTTGCTTATTTGAAAGCAACCTTAGCGTGATGTTGGCTTTTTTAAGATAAAAGCGTGGTTGTTACGAGAGCACGAATTCACACCAATCTGTAAGCAAAGTCACGTTAGACCTAGCTTCACAACTAGCTTATTTAATGCAGCAGTTTTGTAGTATTTGTAGCTGTCAGCAGAGGGATAGCAACAGAAAGATGAATGTTGAAATGTTCCCGTATTTTGGATGATTAACCCAGGAAGTGGATGTGGGGTGTGAGACCGGGAGTTTCAAATCTGTAGTAAAACTCATTCAGGTCTTCAGCAAGTTGTTGATTTGCCTCAGTGCTGGGGGATGGTGTCTTGTAGTTTGTGATGTCTTTCAGGCCACTGAATCAGGGTTGTTTGCTGAAAACTGGTTTTACAGCTTTTTAGAGTAACTCCTTTTAGCTACTCTGATCTCCTTTGTCAGTGTTCTCCTGACCTGATTGCACAAGATATCATTCATGTTGGTAGCACAAACAGTCAAAGATGAGTTACATACCAAAGTTTTAAAGATTAACGAGTTTGTTCACATCCTTAGCAAGCATAAAAAGTCCAGAAACATAAAAACAAGACAAAAAATGGAGCCTAATTTCTGTAAGCAATGTGTTTGGTTCAGGCTTTTTTGCCTTGAATAGCAGCTCCTCTAAAATAACCAGATTTCTGTCCAAACACACTCTGCTGCTAATGTTTCCTGGCCCGCAAATTAATGGCCATGTTAGTGTTTGACTGAGAGGACTGCTTGAGGCTGAAATGAAACCTCACTTTGATATTCTGTGTCTCTGTTGACCAGTGTTACTGTTGGGGCCTCCAGAGGAGGTGTGTAAGGCCACCTCTGTGTTATCAGGAAGAGCTCAGTTTTAACTTGCCCGCCTCCTGTAAACGCTTTCTCCATGTACTGCGTGCCTAGATTCAAGATCATATGAACACTCTGAAGAATTAACAAGCACTCTTTCCAGATCTTTATCACAAAGAGAATGACCTTCCCTGCCTACAGTCTTCCTGTGTGCTGAAATAAAAGTATTTTTAACAACAACGTAAAAAAATGTAAGATTATCAACCTATCTTAACCATTGTGAGACCAAATTCACACAGGCACTAAAAAGTTGGTTTGCAGGGATAATATTATATACATTTTTCTGGCTGAATCTGTGGCAGCACGGTAACATAGCACTCTTTCCAGCTCAGCTAACGTGGTATTAACAGCTCATTTAGCTTCTGATGGGCTCCATGTGCAAAAACGCTCCACCACAAGAGCGAGAGTCAGATCACATGGATTTTTCAGGCGTTTCCTCATCGTTCCACGCAAACCAGAACAAACGCAGAGAGCCGGGAGGAAAACAAATAGCTTGTACTAGTATGAGAGAGTGTTTGTGTGTATTGCTTTCCTTGGAATCAAATGAGTAAGTGGAGGGAGGGAAGGCCCACACCGGGCTGCTACGGAGCCTTTGCTGTATTTATTTGCTCTTATTGGGGCATTGCATAACCATACATCTTCTCCAACAGGATGTCACTTGGCTGCACTAAGGTGGTGCTTTGAAACGGAGACCACAGGGGATTGGAAAACTTCACCACCACAAATTTGTTATGCAACACAATCTCTATCGTCATATCAAGGCAGTATTGGAGAATGTTTTTGATTCTGTGTAGGATTCGGTAAATGGACGGATGGGCATGTTCTGAGATATAATATATAATATATAATATATATAACATATAAATTTTTTTAATATATATTTTTATTTTATATAAAATGAATTTGGTCAAGAAAAAGTCCCACTCTACATTCCTGTTCTTGTAGAATACAATATACAACTTGGCTCTGAAATAAGTCACATTACAGAAATAACTCATATCACAATGCATATTTCCCTTCAAGTTGGCTTAACTGCTTTTTAAAAGCTGACCAAACAATCACCCGAGTGTGACAGGCAGTGTCTGGATGGCTTGCAGTCGATTGTAGTCTGTAGGTCATACTGCTGCCTTACAATCTGAAAAACAAATTGTATTAGAAAAATCAAGACAAACAAGATTTAGAGGCCTTGAAAATGGGGAGGAGGTTTGTCAAGTGTCATACACCTGAACTACTCTATACACAAAAGTACACAGACATATGCAGACTCACACCCACTCCTGCACGTAAAGAGAGATGTCAGCATGTCTTTCACATCAGAGCGACGTGTATAACGGCACACTGTGGAAATGGGAATGACAGCAGAGAGAGTGGGAGAGTCATTTATGGGAAGCCCCCCACTGTCCCTGCTTTCATCATGCAGTGCAGTTGTTGGTTTTTCTGTCCTGGCTCAGCATGATCTGGCAGAGAGGGAAGTTCGTGGAGAAGCAGACTGCAGGGGAGAAGAGAGAGTTTCATTGCCTGAGGGAGCCACAGGTCTGCCAGCAGCAATCAGACAGGCATACTTGCTCATGAGGGCCAGATATATCCAGATCTTTATTACGTTTTATGGCTTTAGCCCATGTGCCGACTCTGACAGGATGACTGATTGCATCAACTAAAAGAAACCCTCCAATCACATGCTTTCTTCATCCATTTGTTCCAGCAAAACACATCTGCATCCACTAAATATCTACAGAAACATTAGAGGATCCACAGATCCACAACATAAATAACTGGCAGAAGGGAAGACAGCAAATTTAATACATGCATTTCTTTTACTTCAGTGAATATAAACAGAGTCTTAATGTTTAAACTCTGTTGTTGTTGTTTAGCTACTAGGCAAGTCTGCACATCCCAAAACCTTTTTTTAAATATTTTTAAGTTATTTAAAGGTGCATTAAGTATGTTATCCCTAAATAAATATTCAGTTTTGTTAAAATGAATAATTTTATTCATAAATGACACATTAAATTGATCAAAAGTAACAGTAAAAACTTTTAAAATTTAAAAATGTATGCATTTAGCAGACGCTTTTTTCTAAAGCGACTTACATTGCATTCAGTCTAACAAGACTATATATATATAATTATATATATATAATTATATATATATATATATATAATTGTTATTATTATTATTATTATTATGAACTATCTATTCAGCAAATCCTGTAAAAAAAAAAATTCAACAGATTGATTATAATAAGACATTTGTATGATTTCTGAATGATAATGTGGCAGTGATGACTGGAGTAGTGGCTGCAGTAAATTCAGCTTTGCATCACAGGAATAAAATTACATTTTAAAATATATTAAAGTTGAAAACAGTTATTTAAACAATGTAATATTTGTTGTATACATTGTTACTATTTTTACTGTATTTTTTAGTTAAAAATATGTAGCCTTGGGTGAGCAAAATTGTAATGACCCCAAACTTTTGAACGGTATTACATATTTACATTTCACAAAAAAAAAAGAAAAACATATACAAATATTTTCTGTAAAAATTGTATATAAAAAAAAATATTGAAAATGTAATAATATAAAAATGTAAAAATATTGCTTTTGAATGGTTATGGCATCACAACCGATGACCAGCCATATTTACACAAATCAACAGTTATTCAGCATTTAGCAGTTTTGTATCATTACTCATTTCACATGCAAACAGGTTAGCCAATCATGACCTAGTGTTGAAGTTTTAAAGGTGTGGGCCTATGCATCAGCTCCAGAAAAAAAAATGCTACAGAAGTGTACAATATAGCTATGGCTGAGTGGTATACAAATACATTTTCCACCTCTGCGGAAGTAACCTCTCTGATGTGTATTGAAGTACAGTGTCAGTCTATAGTGTCATTGTATCTTAGTTGTAACTGCCAAAACCAGTATGTAAGCATTATTTCCAGTGCTAATCCACACTTGCAAATGTTAAACATCACACAAATATGACAGGAATTGTATACATCAGTGCTTTGTTAATGGAAGGCTGACAAGATAGCAACAATCTAGATGCATGTGTCAACATTTTCTGACACCCCTTTAATGTAGTGGTGTGGTTAGTGTCAGCTTAAAACAACAACAACAACAACATACCAACATGCCTAATTTGTCAGTTAACATTAGGACAAAATCAAGTCATTTCCGTGTTTTGCAAAAAGCACCCCATTCATCAATGCATTAGCTATTATAGTCTTGTATTTAACATGTCAGCTTTCAGTCATGCATTCTCAGGGTGTGTGGTGGGCGAAGGTGGGAGTTGATGGACCAGTCACATAAAAGTGAGTGTTATGCTGCACAATATGTGTGTGTGTTTTAAATTTTTTTTTCAGATGGCGTAGTCAGGCAAATTCAGACCTAACCACAGACTTGGGCAGCCTGGGCAGCACGCCAAGAGAAGATACCTGCAATTTGTCATCCATATAAAATAACAGCGCCAAGCCGTAGTGTCATTCTAGAAGGCGCGCCTGTGTTACTCTGGGGATAATATTCAGCACGGCATCTGTGCCCTTTCTGCTCTTTTTTTCCTCTCCTGCTTTATATTTTTACAACAGTTGGCAAGCCACAGTAACATGTTTAAGGCTGAACTATCTGTTCCGACTGCAGTGCTTTTGTATTCCGCTTCCAGAGGCCAGAGGGCAATGCATTAATTCTTTCTCTGACAAGATGTTCGGAAAAATGCCAAGGTTAGATTTCTTACATAATGTGTAGAGCTTATGCCCGTCCATATTTGGGACAGCCAAATTACATGCTAGCTGTAAGAGATTTCACCCTGTCATTTACCATCAAATGGTATGGCCAATCTGGCACGAGTAGGAACTGAATTGCTCACTTTATGACCCACAATACTGTGTTTGCAATGAACATTGTAATAAAATGCACACTTTCAAATTCTTCCGTCCTACAAGGCTGCTGGAAAAAAAACTGCATCATAGTATCAAGTGTTTAGCGTAAGATAGTAATTTTTAATATTCATTGTTTATATATATTAAGTATATGTTTTTATGATTTCATGTATAGCCATAGTAATATATGTATGTGACACAGACATTTTGTGATTGTTTTGTTGTGTATGTACAATACGTGTGTTTTAGCTATAGAATTTTTCAAACCCTTGAGTTGTTTTTCTTTATATTCATGTTGTCAATAATAGAGCGCCACAGTTAATCTTATGTTTTTGCGTACAAGTGTGTTCAGGTGTAGCACCTTTGAAAGTAAATTCCTGCTGGATTTCAAGCGTCTGCTGGGCCAAAGGTGACAAATCGTGGTACAGTGTACTCAGCTAATCTTTAGATCTAGTGCCATCGATCTTTTTCACACATGACAAATACGACAGAGCCTTAGATCCTACTACAAATTATAGCGAGCGTTTAAGAGACTGATCAAACAAATATGGCACTGTTGTGTTTGTATATCTATTGTGCAGACACAAACATAAGTGTATGAGTAATACCCACTACAAAGGTGAGCGTAGACCACTATATTGTCAGTAGACAGAATATGGTGTCATTTATCATGTAGATCTTTTTTATCCAGCACAACTACAGGAATCAAAGACTCAAGCAGTTGAGAGTAAGTAGCTGGAGTTTAAGGGTGTTTTCACACTTCAGTCCTCTTTGAAAGAACCAAACTCAGAGCCCTTTGAGTGAAACAATAAGATAACATTATTATTATTATAAAAAAATTAATGATCATTTATATTGTACATTTACATTTATGTTGTAACATTTGTATATACACACACACACACACACACACACACACACATACAGAGAGAGAGAGAGAGAGAGAGAGAGAGATAGATAGATAACATTTATATTTATATATATATAATTTTTTTTTATAAAATATTAATACATATATTTTTTTTACCTTTCATATTATTTACATTTAATAGAATTAAAAATTAAATGAACCAAAAAAGATCCAAGTTCACTTTGGTGTGTTCATGTATCCCTTAAAGGGGTCATGAAATGTCTTTTTTAATTTTTTTGCAATGTTCTCTGAGGTCCACTTATAATGTTATCAAGATTTTTACTTACTGTAGTATTTTGATACTTAGGTGTTTTTTACCAGTGAATTTGTTACTTTAACAAAGCATTTAATGCATACAATATGCATTGAATTGGACAAATAACCTGTTTTGTGTAGGATAGAATTATTTTCCTGCTCATCTGAACACAAATGTTGCAAGACAGAACCAATTAATCACAGAAAGCCTTCACTCACTACTGACAGTGCATTCAAACAGGGCTGTATTTCCCAAAAGTTTTATTAGAAACCATTGATGCTTTCAGGAACGGCAGCCCAGAACAATGCTTATCAGTTTCCCAATAAACAAACTGAACTTGTAGCATAGATAATTTGTGCCATTACATTTATTTAAAATGAACATTAATCTTTATATTGATCATGTTCTATTCTGTAATGTTAATATGATTCATACACTATCAGAATAAATGGTTTCATTTTATGTGTTTACTGGCAGTCCCTTATAAAAAATAATTATACTTCTGCTATTGTATTTGTAGATGTCCATGGTTATCACTACAGTAAACTTGTATTTAACCATGCGTAAACAAAAATATAAACTAATAAGTTGCAATTAAGGCATATTGAATGTTAAAATGTACTTTAAATATACAGTTAATGTGGGTATCAATACCCATCTTACTCTGAATAATTTAATTTTAAAGTTTAGAAGTATCATATCGGTATTGGTATTGGTATTGATATCAACGATACTGTCCTTTAAAATGTTTTATTATCGTATCGAAAATTAAATAAGTGATATCACCCATCCCTGATCAGAATGCTGTTTGAATAGGCGTGGCAGATTGTAGACTTGGAAGTAAACGCCCACTGCTATGATTGGCTTACAGTTGTGTATGTTTGATAGCCTACATCCTTCACAGATGGACACTAAAAGCAATGGTTAAAAATGCATAATTATTCAGTACTAGGGGTTGAATGACTTTTGATTTATTAAATTTATTTATACAACTTTTATGTAATGAAAGTCGAGTCGAAGTCTACTAGTCGCTGATGACGTCATTAATGAAAAAATTAGTCTGGAGCTGTGATAGACACCTTGTGCACAATTATGGTATATGACACAGCGCTGCCCACATGGCTATTGCTCCTGATAACTGATAATACATACGTTTTGGGAGAAGCCGTACCAAATAACTTCTCAGTTTTTAATTCTCCTCGACAAATAGGAAGGGGTGGAGGACTGGCTTCTATTCTCCTCGACAAATAGGAAGGGGTGGAGGACTGGCTTCTATTTTTAAAAACAATTTTATTTGTACCGTACTTCAATTTGAGCAGTTTTCAAGCTTTGAACTTCAAGCCTTTGAAATTCAATCAACGACACCTGTTCTTTGTGCGGTTATTTACCGACCACCGAGAGCAAATAAGGACTGTATTTCAGAACTGGCTGCTTTCCTATCTGACATTGTTTTAAAATACGATCATATTCTAGTAATGGGGGATTTGAATATTCATGTATGTTGTCCATCAAACCCTTTAACAAAAGATTTTATAAATCTTATTGATTCCTTTGGGTTTCAACAAATGGTGAATGGCCCTACTCACAATCATGGCCACACTTTGGATTTGATAATATCATTTGGCTTAGTTGTCAAGGACATTATCATTGAGGATTTTGTGTTATCTGATCATAATCCGATTTTATGTATGGTTTCTCTTCCTTGTCAGCCGAGAAAATTTTGTGCAACTAGAACATTGTATCGTCCTCTAATACCTAATTCACATGTAGATTTTAATGTGTCTTTTGTGGAGAAGCTGCAGTATAGGAAAGTGGACCTAGTAACTCCACATCTTGGTGTAGAAGAAACTATTAATAGTTTCAATATTATATGCACAGAAACACTAGACTGTATTGCACCTTTGAGACAGGTGAGCAAAAAAAATAAGTCTCCCCCTTGGTACAATTAACATGTTAAATCGGTGTGAAGAGAGTGTAGAAGATGTGAACGTAAATGGAAGAAAGAGAAATTACAAATTTCGTATGAAATGTTTAGAGACTCCTTAGGTAAATTCCAACAGGCTGTGAAAACTGTTAGGTTCAGATTTTTCTAAGATATTATTGAGAAGAATCGTCAAAACCCAAGAGTCCTTTTTTCAACAATTGATGTATTTCTAAACCCTAGATTAGAGGTCCCTGGAGTTATACCTATGTATTTATGTGAAAATCTTTTGGAGTTCTTTGTCAGACGTATATCGGACATCCGAAAGAAATATACAGCAGTGTTTATATGAGCCTATGGATATACCTGTAACTCATGCTGTGTTGTCTGATTTTGAGCCTATTTCCTTATCCACACTTTTAGATATTGTTTCTAAGTTAAAGCCGGCAGTTTCTCCACAAGATATTGTTCCTACATTACTATTTAAGAAGGTTTTTGAATTGATTGGTCCATTTGTATTATCAATAATTAATAAGAGTCTATTGTCTGGAATTGTTCCAACTTATTGTAAACATGCTATAGTGCATCCGTTGCTGAAAAATGCAAACTTAGATAAGAGTGTGCTGTGCAATTATAGACCAATCTCAAATCTTCTAAGATCCTGGAGAATACAGTCTTTATCCAACTTGAGTCTTTCCGTTTTTCAGTTTTTCAGTCGGGGTTCAAAAAACAACATAGTACAGAGTCTGCATTATTAAAAGTATTTAACAACGTTTTTATGGCCACAGACACTGGGGACGTGACCTTACTTCTACTATTAGATCTTACAGCAGCGTTTGACACAATTGACCACAATATTTTAATTTCACTCTTAGAAAACTATGTTGGTATTCGAGGTATTGTCTTAAATTGGATTAAGTCCCACTTCCAAAATAGAAGTTTTTCAGTGCAAATGGGAGAATGTACATCGAGCTCAGTGCCTTTATCAAGAGGTATTCCACAAGGATCTATTTTAGCACCAGTCTTTTTTTCTCTTTATATGCTTCCTGTAGGTCAGATCATGAGTAAATATGATCTCCTTTCACTGCTACGCAGATGATACTCAGTTGTATCTACCCTTAAAACCAACTGTCCCTGCTGCTGTTGAAAGGCTGGCAGAGTGTCTTGGGGAGATTAAAAGGTGGATGTCTGCAAATTTTTTGTGTCTAAATGAATCAAAAACTGAAATGATTTTATTTGGTCCCTCAGAGTCCAGTGACACATCTAAAATTAAATTGGGCACACTATCCCCCTATCTGAGGCTTCAAGTAAAAAACTTAGGTATAATCTGCGATAGTGCACTGAAATTTGATAAACAGATAAATCAGTGGTGGACGTATGGGAAAATGAGAGGAGATCGCTCTTTTGCAGCTGCTGCTCCCAAGCTGTGGAAGAGTTTAAACGACAACTGAAAGCTTACTTTTTCACTTTGGCATTTGATCATTCATGAGTGCTGTTCTAGTGGTGTAATAGGTAATTATTAATGTCGCTTGGATTATAAGGTTGTCTATGGCAATGTTTAGAATTTAAATGTGTTTTTATGATTGCTAGCTTACTCTTTGTACAGCACTGTGGTCAACTTCTGTTGTATTATTGTGTGCTTTATAAATAAATTGTAAATGGAACATTGAACATATTGCTCCTATAACAGCTCATTTTTATCAGTTATTTTGTCTTTGGGTCTTTATATTTCTTATAGATTACTGCTCATTCTAAATCAGATACAGATAAAGTAGCACAGTAGAGATTACATTTATATCAATGCATTAGTGCGAACGATTGTGTGTGAATTAATTCTACCTAGTCTAGTCTCTCTACTAGTGAAGCTGTGGGATTTATCTATTTAGAAACATATGTTTGAACTTTTCAGTTTCTAAGCTATTTTATTGAGAAATCACAGAATAGTGTCGACAATACATTTCCGCACTGAATGATTCTGTGCATGGGCGATGTGTGTGTGATGTATGAGCTACTGTCTGTAGCCTATGTGTGTGCATTACAGTGAAGCAGCACATTAGATTAGAACGGCGATTAACTTACCTGTACAAAAAGCTGTTTAAAACGTGCATTCTCCCATTCAGTTTCGAACATCCAGTAATATAATCACACGTCTTGTGGCACGCTTTCAGATTATGCATTTATTTGTCATTTTAACTGTTTGGAAATGGAGTGTAAATGTGAAAGTCCTTCAAAAATTTCTTATCCTGTTGCGCCCTCTATAGGGCCAGCGAGTAGTCGACGTCAAGCTTAAAGCTTCATGGCAGAACACTGGTCGGTGCAACCCCTACTCAGTACATATCAAAAGATCTGTAATAACAGACAAAACAATAGTGGGCACATAATAAAAACAGTTACTGAAGCTTGTGTGGTGCGACATTACTGTCAGATATTTGCCAGCATCATCTTTTAGTTTCAATCTTTCTGAAAATCCTACGTTGAATTGTGCCTTGTTTGTAAACAAATCTGTGGTGAAATAAAGTGAACAAAGGACTTACTGAAGTGGTCTGGATCTTCATTAATAATACATTTTATCGAGTCTTTCCCAATGTTGGCATCAGAAGGAAGGTAATGCAAAGACTGTATTTTTTCACAACATGGCACTGCACAGCGTCTCGTTGTTTTTGGATCATCTTTATCATTTGGTTTCTGCATGGAGACGGTGCATAGCCTCATATTCCACATGTGGTTTTCGCAGATTTGCGTCAATATAAGCAGTTTTTAGACTAATGAAAAAGTTGCTTTTATAGTACAATGACCTCTTGTATGTCAAAATATCAAGGGAATTTTGATTTCTCAGTTCATGACCCCCTCAATATTTGTCTTTATGTCATGATTATTATTATTATTACTATTATTATTTGTACTTTAGTGGTTTATAATTACTATTAGTGGTAGTAGTAGTAATAATATTTAGTATATACTTACATTCATATTAAAACATGCTAAATAATAATAATATTCATTTTAGTTATTTATTAGTAGTAATAATAATAGTAATAGTAGTATTTAGTATATTTATAATAATAATATTTATACTTATAATAATTGTAGTTGCTTATTATTATTAAATATTTCGATTTTTTTTTACATTTATACTGTATTTTACATATATGTTGTTTAAAGGTCCCGTTCTTCGTGATCCTATGTTTTAAACTTTAGTTAGTGTGTAATGTTGTTGTTAGAGTATAAATAATATCTGTATAATTCTAAAGCTCAAAATTCAATGCCAAGCGAGATATTTTATTTAACAGAATTCGCCTACAACGAACGACCCGTTTGGACTACATCCCGCTAGTTCCTGCAGTAATGACGTCACTAAAACAGTTTTTTGACTAACCTCCGCCCACATGAATACACAAAAAAGGGGGCGTGGCCTTGTTGCACTCCGACGGAGAAAAGGAAGAGCTGCGTTTGTGTTTGTCGCCATGTTGTCGAAACGCTGTTAGTTTCATCTCGGAGTCCAATCATCTTTGTTTGGCCTTCCCAGGGACCCTGTACTTGAGACTAATGGTTACAATTTTATGTTTAACTCGGTTCCCGAAAATTATAATCCACATGTAAAACTATGTGCAGCACATTTTGCTGAGGACAGCGAGCTTCCTCAATCACAATCAGTTTAATGCCGGATTCGCACAAAGATTATTCTTGAAAGATGGAGCAGTTCCCTCTTTGTCTGGAGAAGGCGTTGTTTATGGACCACAACTGGTAAGTGTATTTTATTATTTAAGTTGGTGTGTTTAACAGTTTCTTTAACTTATTACACAAAGGGCAATGCTGTTTAGCTTTGTTAAATAGATGTTAGGGCTGTGCAAAAAAATCGAATGTGATTTTCATGCGCATCTCGTCAGTGATTATAAGTACATCTCCAGCAGTTTTCAAAACAAATCCTGCCCACTTGCTTCTCAAAATTAGCCCAATCGCATTTCCAGGAGGGCAGCACACGCTCAGCTGCTGTCGAATCACAACACAGGAACCGCTGGCACAATCAGAACTCGCTACGTATTTCTGAAGGAGGGACTTTATAGAACAAGGAAGTCATCAGCCCGTTTTTATGACAGTGAAAACAGCGGTATACAGATAGGTGAATTGTGTAAAAAATACTGTTTTTTTAACGCGAAACATGAACACATGTTATATTGCACACTGTAAACTCAATCAAAACTTCAAAAAGCACGAAAAACGGGACCTTTAAAAATATACATATATTTTATTGTACAAATTGTATTTTAGTTATTCATATTTTCATTCTGTGTATTTTGTGTTTGAATATATATATATATATATATATATATATATATATATATATATATATATATATATATATATATATATATATATATGTATTGAAATATCACAATGTTTAAACTTTCTATTTCTATTTCTATATTATACTACATGATTTATGGACAGTAGACTGGCTCCCAATAATACCTAAAGTGTACAATAGTAGTAAAAGATATATATAACTTCCTGTTTGTTGTTGGCGGCTGTACTGCGTTTGAGCTCCGTCACTATATTCTTTTCATTGACTATTTTTAACCCAAAAATCAATTTTATACATCATCGTTTCCGTTTATATAACGTGTGAATATATCCTCTATTGTATTCTACAACAAAAACAATCAGAGCGCCTCGCTATCACTAGTTTTATTTTGATCTCCCGGGTCCGCTATTAGCTTTTAGCCCGTTAGCATCAGCGGCGTGGTTGCGCTAACATTGCTAATACTCTATTCACACACATTACCACTGCTGTACTCACTGTTACTTGCTTTAATGGCGGATGAATGTCTCCACTCTGTGCAGCTCGAGCTCGAGGCCGTGGGAAAGCAGATTCGCGACCTGGAGGTGAGGCAGGCCCAGCTGAGAGAGCGGAGAACAGCGCTGGAATCATCCCGGGCTGACGCTCACAAGTCCGGGGTAAGTATACAGCGATCTGCTAACAGTCCCACCACGTCTACTCCGTGTGTTTCTCTGCACAGGCCCGGTGCACCCAGGACGCGATCTTCCCAGATGTCCTTCACTGCGACGCCGGGACACCACGGACCCTGGGTGCATCCACAGCGGAGGACGCGAGCCGGGTCCCGGGCGACGACTTCTCCCCCCCCTGCCTTCGACATCTCCATCCGGAACCGCTTCGCTCCCCTCCGCGAGACAGGACGCGACGCTGTGATCATCGGAGACTCCATCGTCCGACACGTAAGTGCTACGTTAGCCGAAGGTAAAGTGCACACTCATTGTTTGCCTGGTGCTCGTGTTCTCGATGTTTCTGCGCAGATACCCGCGATCCTGAAGGTCGACGAGAGCCCCAGAGCGGTCGTGCTTCACGCCGGGGTTAACGACACCACGCTGCGGCAGACGGAGACGCTGAAGAGGGACTTCAGCAGCCTGATCGAGACGGTTCGCAGCACGACGCCCGCGGCGACGATCGTCGTGTCAGGACCACTGCCCACGTATCGACGAGGACACGAAAGGTTCAGTAGACTTTTTGCTTTAAATGAATGGCTGTTGTCATGGTGTAAAGAACAGAAACTGCTATTTGTTAATAACTGGAATCTTTTTTGGGAGCGTCCTAGGCTGTTTCGCGCTGATGGATTACACCCCAGCAGAATCGGAGCGGAGCTGCTCTCTGACAACATCTCCAGGACACTTCGCTCCATGTGACTAGTAAGACAATTCCCTAATAACTATTATGATGAGTTTTGTTCCACCCGCTTAAATGATAAAAGTACTTGTGCTGTAAAAACTATTAAGACTGTGTCTGTTCCCCGAATAGTGAGGTCAAAATATAATGTAGGATCTAGAAAAAATCTCATCGTAATTAAACCAGAAAAATGTAAAGTAAATGAACAAAAACTATTTTTAAAGTTTGGGCTCATAAATATTAGATCACTCACACCCAAAGCAGTTATTGTAAATGAAATGATCACAGAAAATAGTTTTGATGTACTCTGCTTGACTGAAACCTGGCTAAAACCAAATGATTATTTTGGTCTAAATGAGTCTACTCCACCAAACTACTGTTATAAGCATGAGCCCCGTCAGACTGGTCGTGGAGGAGGTGTTGCAACAATATATAGTGATATTCTCAATGTTACCCAGAAAACAGGATACAGGTTTAACTCTTTTGAAATACTTCTGCTAAATGTTACACTGTCAGACATGCAAAAGAAATCTAATGTATCTCTTGCTCTGGCTACTGTGTATAGACCACCAGGGCCGTATACAGAATTCCTAAAAGAATTTGCAGATTTCCTCTCAGACCTTCTAGTTACAGTTGATAAGGCGCTAATCATGGGAGATTTTAATATTCACGTTGATAATGCAAATGATACATTAGGACTTGCGTTTACTGACCTAATAAACTCCTTTGGAGTCAAGCAAAATGTCACCGGGCCCACTCATCGTTTTAATCATACACTAGATCTAATTATATCGCATGGAATCGATCTTACTGCTATAGATATTGTACCCCAATGTGATGATATTACAGACCATTTCCTTGTATCGTGCATGCTGCGTATAACTGATATTAACTATATGTCTCAGCGTTACCGTCTGGGCAGAACTATTGTTCCAGCCACCAAAGACAGATTCGCAAATTACCTGCCTGATCTATCTCAACTGCTATTTGTACCCAAAAATACACATGAATTAGACGAAATTACTGACAACATGGGCACTATTTTCTCTAATACATTAGAAGCTGTTGCCCCCATCAAATTGAAAAAGGTTAGAGAAAAACGTACTGTGCCATGGTATAACAGTAATACTCACTCTCTCAAGAAAGTAACTCGTAGTCTTGAACGCAAATGGAGAAAAACTAACTTGGAAGTTTTTAAAACTGCATGGAAAAACAGTATGTCCAGGTATAGACAGGCTCTAAAAACTGCTAGGGCAGAGCATATCCACAAACTCATTGAAAATAACCAAAACAATCCAAGGTTTTTATTTAGCACAGTGGCTAAATTAACAAATTACCAGACGCCACCTGATTCAAATATTCCACCAACGTTAAATAGTAATGACTTTATGAATTTCTTCACTGATAAAATAGATAACATTAGAAATACAATAGCAAATGTAGATTCTACAGCGTCTAACACTTCAGTTTCATCCATCGCACCCAAAGATAAACTGCAGTGCTTTACAAATATAGGACAGGAAGAGCTAAATAAACTTATCACTGTATCTAAACCAACAACATGTTTATTAGATCCTGTACCCACTAAATTACTAAAAGAGCTGTTACCTGTAGCCGAAGAACCGCTTCTCAATATCATTAACTCGTCGTTATCTTTAGGTCACGTCCCAAAACCATTCAAGCTGGCGGTTATCAAGCCTCTTATTAAGAAACCAAAACTAGATCCTAGTGTACTGGCAAATTATAGGCCTATTTCAAATCTTCCATTTATGTCTAAAATTTTAGAAAAAGTTGTGTCTGCTCAATTGAGCACCTTCCTGCATAAAAATGATCTGTATGAAGAATTTCAGTCAGGTTTTAGGCCCCACCATAGCACAGAAACTGCACTTGTTAAAATTACAAATGACCTGCTTCTTGCGTCAGATCAAGGCTGCATCTCATTTCTAGTCTTACTTGATCTTAGTGCTGCGTTCGACACCATAGATCATGACATACTCATAGATCGATTACAAAACTATACAGGTATTCAAGGGCAGGCTCTAAAATGGTTTAGATCCTACCTGTCCGATCGCTACCATTTTGTTTACTTAAATGGGGTGTCATCTCATTTATCATCAGTAAAATATGGAGTGCCACAAGGATCCGTCCTAGGTCCCCTTCTATTTTCAATATACATGTTGCCCCTTGGTAATATTATTAGAAAATACGGAATTAGCTTCCACTGTTATGCTGATGATACTCAGCTATATATTTCAACGAGACCAGATGAAACTTCCCAATTATCTAAGCTAACAGAGTGTGTTAAAAATGTAAAAGATTGGATGACAAATAATTTTCTCCAATTAAATTCGGATAAGACAGAGATATTAATTATTGGACCAAAAAACACCACACAGAATCTTGTAGATTACAATCTGCAACTAGATGGATGTACTGTTACTTCCTCTACAGTCAGAAATCTGGGTGTTATATTGGACAGCAATTTGTCTTTTGAAAATCATATTTCCAATGTTACAAAAACCGCATTCTTCCATCTTAGAAACATTGCCAAGCTACGAAACATGTTATCTGTTTCTGATGCAGAAAAGCTAGTTCATGCTTTCATGACCTCTAGACTGGACTATTGTAATGGACTTCTAGGTGGTTGTCCTGCTTCGTCAATAAACAAGCTACAGGTAGTCCAAAATGCAGCAGCTAGAGTCCTTACCAGGTCAAGAAAATATGATCATATTACCCCAATTTTACAGTCTCTGCACTGGCTACCTATTAAGTTCCGTATCAGTTACAAATTATCATTACTTACCTATAAGGCCCTAAATGGTTTAGCTCCTGCGTACCTAACTAGCCTTCTACCACGCTACAACCCATCACGCACCCTAAGGTCACAAAACGCTGGACTTTTGGTAGTTCCTAGGATAGCAAAGTCCACTAAAGGAGGTAGAGCTTTTTCACATTTGGCTCCCAAACTCTGGAATAGCCTTCCTGATAATGTTCGGGGTTCAGACACACTCTCTCTGTTTAAATCTAGATTAAAAACGCATCTCTTTCGCCAAGCATTCGAATAATGTATCTCTTAAATTGTGAGTGTAGTTGCATCTGCATTTTTATTCTTTAGCTTGGGTTAAACTAATTTTACTTTGTTGGATCAGCAGCTATGCTAATGATGTCTCTATTTTGTTTCTATGTTTTGCCATGGGATTTACATCCCGTGGTAACTAGGATTTACACAAGCTCCAGTCTGGATCCAGAACACCTGAGAAGAGATGATGCTGACCCTCAGAGGACCCCAGATGATGCTAACCTTGAATCAACAAACAGAACTAACAAATATTGCTACATGTGTAACTGCATCCTATAAATTACTATTAATTAATAATATTGATAGTTCATCATCTAGCTGACTACGTCTTGTATTATTATTATTATTATTTTTATTTTTCTAAAATCCTGTCAAACGTGCACAAACTACTAGCTACTACTAAATATTGTAGAAACATAATTTTCTGTAAAGTTGCTTTGTAACGATTTGTATTGTAAAAAGCGCTATACAAATAAACTTGAATTGAATTGAATTGAATATAATTATTATTATTTATTTATTTTTTGCTTAAAATCAATTCAATATAGACTGTGAGCTTTGGTCATGGTTGTATGTCCACACTCATTTCGCTCTAGGATTAGCCGGCTGATCACATCTGAAACTCCCACGATGCATTGTCTCACTTTGTCTTTACATTTAGGCTAAAAATTACAAAGACTCTTAACTCACACTTTTCAGGTGCTACCATGCATGAAAGCCACAAACTGAAAAACCCAACAGAATTCATATGTCAAACATGAAGACATGCAAACTCTGAAACACACAAACAACCAGGACGAACAGAGACATACAGTTGATACAGTGCAGACAGGATGTGTGTTCAAAAGTTACTGGTCATGAAATTGGGTTGTGTAATGTGTTATTAGCAGTAGTACAGAGAGCGCAGTCTAAGACGGTGTGATTGGCAGGGCCCTCTGTGTGCCGTGAGGAGCACAGCTGTAGACGGACACAAAGGGGCCATAGCGTCAGATATGGAGGGGAGAGAGGGCAAATGCTGCTCAGCAGAGGGCCAGCAATTCGCTTTGCTGGGCCTCTGTGGCCTTTAATAAACACATCTACTGCCTGCAGAGCAAGAGAGAGTGAGAGAAAGAAAGAGCGAAAGAAACAACCTCTAACTTGAACTCCAAAACCATAAGACTTTCTTTCTTATGTAAAAAAGTTCTGTAGACTCTGCTGGGACCTGAAATTTCAAACTTCAGCCAAAAGCATCATAAAATTATTATAAAAGTTGTCCATAAGACTGTAGATGTCTTCGAAAAACATATGATATGTTTGTGTTATTCATTTATAATTTTCCCCTCCAGTGAGCTGTTGTTCACTGCAGTGACTGGATCACTGATTCGAGGAGTTGAACTTGAGAACCAGAATCATCTGATTTGTAAATGATCCATTCAGGGCTGCGATTCCCTAAAGCACTGTAAGACTACATAGATCACAGAGAGCATTGGTGCCAGTGGTTTGTAGAATATATTTATAGGCTTGTACAGTCAATGTTTTTGGCCTACACAGCACAGACCAGATTTGAATCACAAACTTGGGGCAGATTCAGTGAGTAACTGGAGCAATTTAAGTGGACCAAAAAGAGAACCCAGTTTACTTTGCGTCCACATTATTCACATCACACATTAAAATGTAATATTTTAGAGGTTGCAAGAATGGTTCGGCAGTCTTCAGAGTTTCTCCATCAAACAAAAGCCCTATTCGCACGGGATTAGTATTACCTGGTGACCTATAATCATTTGTAATAATTGCAGAGGTTGTCTGCGATCTTAATCCCGTGCGAATCGGCCATGTCTGTAATTTGTAAAGTAAAAATTCTCCCGCCAGTAACCTACCATATTTCAGTTTCAATATGGAATGTTCAGACTCTGGCTGTTCCCATCTAGCCAGACACTGGTATCAAGAGCTTTGAGCCAAACACAATGAGATTAATCTCTCATGTTCTGACTTCCTCCAAACTACTGCCTCACAGACACCAGCACTCAAACACATCAAAGTTCAAATTCAATTTGCAACCTTTTAATTACAGGGGTTTACTTTCGTCTTAATCCTCAGATTGATCCTCATATCATCTCCTCTCCGCACCCGTCGGCCCATCATGACACGCACACTGTGCGAGGCCGCAGTTAATGCTTGCATTAGAGGAACAGAAAGAAGACTCAATAAAACAGGCTTAGGTGAACGGGTCCGACTGATATTAGATCTGACTCAGACACTGCTGCGCACATGTGCTCCCGCCATCCTCAAAGGCCCATAATCCCCCTTGCTTTTCAGGTGTTGTGTGTTTAGACAGCTTTGAGAGCACAAAGCCATGTAAAACCCCGGGCAGAGAAAAGATTCGGCCAAGCATTGCATCTAAAATGAACAATCTTGATAATGGAAACCACTTAAGAAGAGAGAGTGAAAGAGAGAGAAAGAGAGAGAGAGAAATGTGTGATATAGAGAAGTGCCCACCTGTACGTGTCTTTGCCAGGGCGTGTGGTTTTGCGGTGAGGTTTGTGTGCCGTGAGATTTAGCCGTACCATTTCTTCAAAGACTGATGGGGGGTGTTGGCTTGTTTTACACTAACAACCATGAGGCGAACAGTCAACTGGTTTGTGAGGATAAGCCATGTTTTTGTCCACAGACGACCTTTAACATGTCCTGACAGTGCGGGACAGACAGTCTAAAGCCAGTATTTTTGTATTACAAAAGAAGCACAGCCATGTTTATGTTTCACCAGGAGACAGAGGAGTGTGTAGCTCTGCAAAACAGTGAATCATCTCATTTTTATACACCTACTTAAACTGAAATGTAACTAAATTATTTCAGACAAAAGAGAGTTTGGTCTCTTTCTCATTTACTTCTCTCTCTCTCTAATTCAGATGCAAGTAGTTATACGTGGGGGACAATTAAAAAATATATATTAAAAAATATATATACTGTAATTTTATAAATATATATATAATCATATTTTATAAATATAATATACTACAATATATAAGTCTATAGTAATCTATTATATATTTATACAATAAAAAATATTAATATACATTTACAAAATGTTTATATACACACACACATTCATACATACACACAAAAACTGTGTGTGTGTGTGTGTGTGTGTGTGTGTGTGTACAATATGGTATACAAATATGGTAAATGCTTTAATTACATATTTGTTTAAATATTAGATTATGTTATATGTATATATTACAATATAATTCAAATAATACAATATAATATATGTAAATATTTGAGAAAATATATTGGCCTGGTATTTAGGTAACACTCAAGAAATATGCTTCATTAAGGAAAAAAAATAGATCATTTAAAAGATTAAAAGGAAAGAAATAACTAGATTTTTACATATACATCTTTGTCATACTTGCCGTTATGATGTTAGGATGTGTTGTGGTTGCCAGGTTGTTGTAAGGTCATTAGGTCATATGTGATTTATAGGGTGTTCTTGGGCAATGCTAGGTTGGTGGTTCAAGTTCAACAAAAAGTTGAATGACGATTTGAAAAATCATTCATGTACATGACACAAATGGTGCTGTAGAAGTTGCGTGCCAAAGTTTAAAACTAAAGTTAAAGCCCTAATGATAATGGACGGAAGAGACACAGAGTCACACACATATCATGATAATCTCTTTCTGTTTATGTTTCTTTCATTCCCTCATTCGTTCTGTCTCTCTGTCTGTCTGTGAGAAATGTTGGCTTTTTAAATCGGTAGGTTGTAATGGGCTTTGGAAAACTGCTCTGGTAATGTGATACTGCAATTAGAGATTATTGTCTTTGCATAAATTTCAGAACAGGAGGGAGGGGAAGCTCCCCCAGGATAAGTGAGAAAAAGGCTGTCTTTGAGAATCAGCCAGACCAGCCTCCATCCCTGGGGAAGAGTTTCAGAGAGACATACTGTGACCTACACACAATCATGCACATTTACTCAGAATTTAACCCTGCCTTTAAACGGTACCACAAGAGCCGTCCCAGAACTGATATACATATAGAAACACACATACACACACACACACACACACACACACTGTATGTGGCCCACCACAAAAATGGGACCACCTACCAGAGAGGAACTGCCAATATAGTATCACTTTACAATGAACACACACTTCATGTAGACTGCACTCTTGTACATAAGACACACACACACACACTCCAGGGTGTGTAGAGGAAGCACATATATACTCACACCGCAAGTAAACACCTCAGGTGATCACTGCATATCTGTGGGCTGTCTCCAGGAAACAAGATTTTAATTGTCTCAGTCTTTTATTGGGCCGTGCAAGTCTAAACAGGATCTTACTTTCCCATTCATAAGAAAAGGATGACATTTTCTTCCTTAGCTCTTTTTCATTCTTTATTGAAGGGAAAGAACGCATGTTTTGTGCAAACAAAAAATCCATCTATTATACCTTAAGGTGTAATTTTGATTCGATTTTTTAACTACTGTAGATTGTTTTAGCCAAAAATGTAAACACTGTTTGCACTATGTCACTTTCAAGACATGATTCTGTTTGTTTACACACAGTAACATTGGCTCAACCAATCTGGTCCGAGTTTGAGTCTCTATCTGTTTTTTTTTTTTTCACCAATTACAGATACTCTCTTTAAAAAATAAAAAAATAAATTAAATAAAATGCCTTTAGGCAACCCACTTTTACGATTTTGATTACTCACCTTATGGAAAAAAGAAAATTATATATCAACTTAAATTAAACAATCAAGTTAGCGATTTATACAGTACAGGTTGTTTCAAAGCACCTTTACAGTGATAAACAAGAAAATAGTGATTCAGTAATGCAAACAAAATTCAATTATGCTATAAAGCAGCTCTAAAAAGACAATAGTAAATAGTCATTATTTATTTTGAAATCAGTTCGGAATGATGACTGTTTACTATAACTATTCCTTCTATGATGATTTCAGTTTCGTAGGACCTCGGAAATGTTAACATAGACTTCATTTAATGTTAAATATCTTAACATTCAACAGTCCAGTCAACTTAGTTTGCTGCACCATATGCCACCAGCATTTGATTTAGAGTCAGTCGTTTTGCTGTACAAACTTGGAAGATTCATAGGGTATTAGCTAGCCATTCGCTAAATGGTGAAATTAAGTCCTACGGCCCCATCGTAAATCAGTTGTTTTCTCTCCATTTTTGCTCTCTCTTTCCACACACGCAAATGTATACACACATAATAACAAAAAGCCACATGCACATGCTCTCCAATGCGCACATGCATGGTTTCGCATTGTTGTTTTAAATGATCAATAATTTATGGCGTTGTGTAGTGTGAGCTGACAGGGGCAAGCCATACACTAAACACTGCAGTCCGAGAGAATCCCAGCCTCATAAATCACAGCTGGGCTGGACCCCTCAGAATATCTCACACACATACATAAACACATATTAACTTATAGCTTATGCCACATAACTTTTCATCTCGTAATGTATGTAATAGTTGGTCTACCTGGACCTGAAATATAATAAACCTGAACCTCAACAAGTTTTTTATTACATATAAATATATATAAATTGATTATGGTTTTACGCACACATTTTAAGCTGCACAACTCTTTTCAATATTGATAATAAATGTTTCTTGACCAGAAAACTTAATGAATTGTAAAGGATCATGTGACATTGAAAACTGGATTAATGGCTGCTGAAAATGTAACTTTAAATCACAGAATATATATATATATATATATATATATATATATATATAAACAGTTATTTTAAATTGTAATATTGTATCACAATATTACTCTTTTTACTGTATTTTGTAACAATTAAATGCAGTCTTGGTGATCATAAGAAACCTCTTTTCAAACCTCTTATCGCTCCCAAATAGAACATCCTACCAAATGCATAGCAACATTCTAAGAATTAATCGTGACACCATAGAAACTACATTGCAACCCCTAGCAACAAGTCACAACACCCATTTTGGCAACTTCTTTTGCACTTCATCAGAAAATGTGCAAGTCTAGTTTGCCTTATTCAATGGTTTTCAGTCTAATAACCATAAAGCAACTCTATGTAACTCAATAATTTTGTAATTCATATTAAACCCAGGCTAAACATGTTTATAGAACAGTGCATCATCTTAATGGTGTCACAGCAGGGGATCGTGGGATAGGCAGGCCCAACAGACTGAAGGTGGGTTTGATGCCAAATGCTCCATCAGCGACAAATGAAACAGCCACAGTCGGACTAATGATCTCTCAGGGAAAGTAAATAGATGGATCCACATCTCTGACTCCTAATTACGGCGTTTTCCTGTGGAGCCCTCACCGGACAAAAGCATCATCAATCCACAAGCTTCATCCATAAGGGAGGGAGGAAACTTCAGTATAAACTGTCATTAGCCAAGCAGTCATTTTATAATGTTAAATACAATTCTTTATTTAAGGGAAGAGTTCAACCAAATGTGACTTTTCTGTCATTATTTGCTCATGCTGTTCCATTAGTTAATTTTTTTATTCATTCGGAAGAATACCCAAAACTAAAACAAACTATTCGTTTTTAAATAAAGCTGAAATAATTAGCTTTTAAATAAAGCTGAAACAAAATAGTCCACTTTAGACATTTTATAAGTAACTTTTTAACACGTCAACTAAATCTAATTTTCAACTGCATATCAGCAAACTCTCATTAGAGTACTAGTAGACTGTTGGCTTAGGGATAGGTTACTAAAAGGTTACTATTACTATTTTATTACTGTTACTAAAATAACAATACACGTTCATGAGAGAAGTAATGATGTACGATTTTTGAACCAATTATTCTTCTGAGTCAGATCTTTTAAAATTATCATCTAATCCAGTTCACAAAACTGGTCTGAATGATTCATTCATGAATCAGTCTAAACTCTATTAACAGTTCACTGGAAGAGATAATTATCAGTGAATCATTTTTTATTCTATTATTCTTAGTTCCATCATCCTTTGCACTCAAGTTATCATATGGCTTCTAAATACTTGGAACATAAAGCGTATAAGCTGTATGGACCACTTTTCTGATTTTCTTGAATTCTTGAAACTTGACAGCTCCAGTTCCCATTCACTGTAAGTTAGCACATAAAAAAATAATCAATACATTCTTCAACATTTCTCATGTTGTGTTGCAAGGAAGAAAGTCAATCATATAGGTTTATAAAGACATGAGTGTGAGTAAAGTGTTTAAATTTCAACATAACTGAGATTCTAACATCAACATACTCATGTGTTTTGGCAAATGTGTATATGAGAGAAATGGAAAGAGAGGGTGAAAGTGAGCCTCTGTAATCCCTGCTGCTGTGCGTGTAAAGGCTGCAGAACGTGTTTATGGAGGTGATGGAGTTGCATTGCGGCGTCATAGGTGGTTGAGCACAAACACACAAACGCACATGAACACAGGATCTGCTTTCATAAAAGCCCTGTAATCCCACTTCTACAAGCCCCTGAGAAAGTCAGGCAGCTGCCACCAATAAGCAAACTTCTAAAAAATGTATCAGGGAATGAGTATGTGCATGTGCGTGTTTGTGTGCATGGACAGCTGTCTGGAAAGACATTGCACACCTGCAGTTTGTGTGGTTCCTCATTCCCCATGTCTTTTTCTCAACCTGAGTGATTTTACCGAATCCTTCATTCACCCCCCTCTCAAAGAAGAGCCTTGTCTACCTGCACAGGTCTGCATGTATTGTTAGCTTGTCTCAGACTGGTACACTTTGAAGCACTTCAGGCAGCTGGAGCAACATGTCTGGACTGACTCCTGTACACTCAACCAACTTGGATCTACTGTGTTTGCACTGAGTGAGCGATTAGTCCTCACCCAGTAACCTAAAAGAGCCTCTTTAATTGTCTTTTGCTTTTTAAGGGTCTCTTTAAGCACGTTATAGGTTGCATGCAAAGGAAAATGTTAGTTTGCCAAGGCAGTTTACTCATTGATGCCCATGTCAGATAATATAAGTAGCTGAATGAAGAACTGTTAAACAGTTTTTAAATAAAGTTTGTTAGGTTTCAAAATATTGTTTAAAATGAAGACAAAAAATCTATTTTCTGACATGTTCATGTTAATATGATGAACTAAAGTGGAACTTATTTTTTTTTACCTTGAGGGGGGTTTAAATCATTTCAATTAATTGGTCAACCAAAAAAAAGTACTTAAAATAAATGCTGTTCTTTTAAACGGTAACACTTTATTTAAGGACCAGTTCTCACTATTAACTAATTGCATATAACTTGCATATTGGCTGTTTATTAGTACTTAGAAAGCACATATTAATGCCTTTTTCGTATGACCATGTTTTAGATCCCTTAATGCCCCATACATAAAAGTAATAACTATTCCACAAACTATTAATAAGCAGCAAATATGGAGTTTATTGAGGGAAAATTCTTAATTAACAGCGAATAAGTGTTCCCTATTCTAAAGTGTTACTTTTTAAAATGTTGATTAATCAAATATCCTGAAAAAAGTTTCCACAAAAAAAATTAAGCAGCACAACTGTTTTCTATTAATAATATGAAATATTTCTCATGCACAACATTTGCATGTTAGAATGATTTCTGAACGATCATGTGAAACTAAAGATTGCAGTAATGGCTGCAAAAAGCCGGCTTCGCCATCATAAATTTCATTTTCTAAATATATTAAAATGGAAAACAGATATTTTTAATTGCAATAATATTTCAAAATATGACTGTTTTTGCTATGTTACATGATCAAAAAAACATCTTCCAAAAAAAAAAAACAATGTGATTATGACTGGGCGGTGATAACAAAAAGAGCTGTGTTTCTTCAGTTGAAGCACACTCTGTTTGTATACACCAGCTTTATGATTATTACTATTATTATTATTATTTTGCTCACCCAACTACATGAAAATAATGTTATTAAATCAATGCAAAATCATGTTTCTGATTGCTACCTGTCTGATCTACAATGAAAAATTGTAGAGTTCTCAAAGAATACAATTACAGGCCTTGTTAGTCGAACAAGCTGGAGAATGATGTATGCCTATAAAAGTGTTTGTTCAGTTGGGCCCTAATGGAGAACTCTTCAGCATTTGAGACTCAGTAGTTAACGTGACTGTGCTCATTAGCTATTTTGCTTTTGAAATGTAACTTGTAAAGTACTTTCACAGTAGTAGTTTCTGGTTACAGAAACCAAAAGTGTTAGCAACTTGAATTTAAATTCCTGCATGCTAATTACTGCTGGTGTGCATCCAAAAACAGCATGAGTCAGTTATTTATGAGTCTCAGTTTTCACTCTGTCTCTCTCTTGGTTTGTTTCTTTCATTTTGAGACGTTCTGTACATTTCCTCAAAATTAAACACACTGCTTATTAGTTGCACATAAATCAGCTCGTTCCTTACTGACATACTACATTAGACTTAATAATCTTAACCACACAAGAAGCAGATATAGCCAAAGGTGTTTTACCACAAAATTACTACAATCACATTGCAGACTACACCTCCCTCAGAGATACAGATAGACGTCAAGAGCCATGTTAACGCCATTACTGCTTTGGCATAAAACAATGCAGCAAAAGCTCAACTTCATAGTAATTTTTTTAAACAATCAAGGAGGTGGGTTGCCTGGACAAGTAGCTGACTATCTATTTTCTATTTTAATAAAGCTGAATTTTCAACAGTCATAACTCCAGTCTTCAAGGTAACATGATCCTTCAGAAATAATTCTAATATGATGATGTTATACTCGAGAAACATTTTGAATGTTTATCAATGTTGAAAACAGTAGTGTCGCTTAATATTTTTGTGGCACATATTTTTTCCAGGATTATTTGATGAATAGAACTTTTATTTATTTGAAATAAATTGGAACAGCATTTATTTGAAATAGAAATGCTTTGTAACAATAAAAAATATACAGTACCCATATATCAATATATCTAGATAAACTAGTAGATCTGCCACACTAATCGGCCATTGTGACACATCTAAACTCTTTGCCACTAGTGATTAGTTTGCTAAACGAGAAAAACATGGGAAGAGAACAAGGTTGTAATTTCCTGCATCAGTTCATCTGAGGCCAGAAACCAGACTGGTTGAATGGCCTTCTTTGTTGATACTAAGATACAAAGCCAGTCATTTGCATGCAATGATAAATGTTGTTTACTTTAGGCATGCACACGTCTGAGACGACAGGTAAGCCGAATGAAAATGATGTACGGATGTGTTCCACTGATTACAAGCCACACACATTCAAATACACACACACATGGACTAGTGGCTATTTCACACATAGGAGGGGATTATAGTTACATAATGCATTCTAATGCCTGCTGTTAAATATTTAGTTACTGATTTACATTTGTAAGCCATAAAAACTGGGTAATGTCCATCAACTTTTGGCTGGTCAGTTGCCACTAATTCAGGCTATTTCAACCAGTGTGGGTAACAGCAACCTCACACCCTGTGGGCAAAATTTTTTTTTTTAAATAAAGTTTTCCTACATATTAGTTACAGTCATTGGAAAGAAGATGGGCAGCTCATTTTAAACTCTACCACCCAATTTAAAAGTATCTCGCCCATTTTTTTTCTTTAAGTAGACGTGGAAAGGCAGTTATGGGACTTGGGTCAGTGAAATCACACAGTACCTCAGTCAGCACACTCCCCAGGACGCCCTCCACAGGGACCTGCACCCTCTTCACCCCCTCCTCTCACACTAGGTTTGGGGTACAAGGGTTCAATGGCCTCCTCATTTCACACAGAGTTGGATGGCAGAGTGCGTATATTTGTGTCCCTATTAATGCCGCAGAAAATGGCTATATTTGGAACTGAATACTTGCATACTACTTGTTGCATATTGCAAAGTATATTTAATATGCTGCTGTAATATTTTACAAAATAACGTGGAAACAGTATGCTACAATTAATGTTTCAAACAGTAGTACAATCTTTTAACATGACCTTATAATGTTACGTGTTTATTCAGTGAGGATTCAATATGTGGAATCATACAGCAGGTCCAAAACTATCACTTATATACATGGCTGGACTGGCTATTGGGCATACCGGGCATTTGCCCGGTGGGCCGACGTGCTTTTTGGGCCGATATCTCATACTCATACTTTTTTTGTTGTTGTTTTTTTTTTTTTTTAAACAGCCCATAAAATTTGTACATCGGCGGCCCATTCGTTTTGTTTTGTTTTGCTTAATTGGCGGCGCTGGGTTTGTGCCGGTGTAATGCATTGGTCAAAGTCAGTGTTAGTTTTTTTTTCTGACAGACCAGCCCATGAAACACGCAGATCAGCGGCCCATTGGCTCTTTTCTTGATTGACACTGGGCTGGCCCAATCACAACTTTAAACGAGTGAGCGAGCGGCAGCAGTGTCAGTGTGTATCTGTAAAAAAAGATGGAGAAGAAATGCAAGGAATGTGCAGATAAATAGCGTGAAAAAATAGAACCAGGCCCTTAAAGCAGACACTGTAAACTGTGTCAAAATATATGTTTTCTGACCTTCATCAGCTCCTGTGGCAGATGATGATAGTGAGGACGGAGGATCAGGAGAGAGATGAGAAAGTGTAGAGCCTGCGGTAAGCATAACTACTTTCAAAACACTTAGGCCATGTCATGAGTGTAGATTATTTCAACATCTGCATAGTAGACGATTACCGCAATTCACTAGAAATTTAATAAGAGGCGTTTGTAAACCATGTTTTCCGCCAAAATAAAAGTTTGATGCAGTTTGCGTCAAAATAAAAGATCATGTGCTTATCTCTTTCAAGTATAGAAATTGGTACAACTAATTAAGAAAGTTTCCTTAATTTTTTTGTGCATTTGTTTTACAAAATATGGCTATTACTGTAATTGGATTAATATTATAACTATAATTATGTATAGGTGTAATGTAAATAGACACTGTAACTAAAAGAGGTTTGAATTTTTCTTTGTTTAATTTGCACACTGAATATGGGTTGGAGCTTTTAATTTTGAACTCCCAAAGTGCACCAGATTAATGAATTTAACATTAAAATGCAAAAAAAATTCTCATGGGGGGGGCATGCCCCCGAACCCCCCTAGAAGGACCGAGGACACACCACCATAGTTTTAACAAAAATCCTGTAAGAAACACTGGTATTGCTATGCCAGAGTCGCTTATAGCTTGTTTTAGCTTGTTTTGATTCACCGCTGTGGAGTATAGTTCAACTGTATTAATAAATATACAATTTTGAATTATTTCATCTGTTAACTCTCACTCGTTCCTATACTCACTCATAACATGGCATTAGTGGTTTTAATGAATAGGAGTTGGTATGCATATAATTAAGGGCGTGCAAAGATGGGTGGTGTTTATGATCATATAGTGGGCCGGTCTGGGCAAAAATGCCCGGGCCGATTTTTTGTCCCAGTCCAGCCCTGCTTATATATATATATATATATATATATATATATATATATATATATATATATATATATATATATATATATATATATATAAAGATTTTTACATTAATCATATGAATTCTATGATACAGAAGGGCAGATTCTTAATTCCTTAATTCTGAAATGTATTATTTAAATACAACTTTTGATTCAAATTCCTATGCTACAAAATGATTTCTATTTTTTTTTTAATAAATCAGGACTTTGTCAGTCTCAGGCTTTTGAAAATAATCATGTTTCATGTACGTCTTTATGTATTTTATAAACAGAAGTCTAATCAAATAAGAATCTCCAATACAGTGTTCCATGCACTTTGTGGTGCTTTGCACATTTTGTAATGCTTGTATTCTATGCATAAACAAAATTAAACAAAAAAAATTCCCATACTGTGCACAGTTAACATACAGCATGCTACTTTCTTTATATATATTAAAAAAAGGCAGATTAGTGGGCAATTCCAGACATACCTATACATTTGCTAGATATGGAGTACTCTACATCACCCCATCTTAAGGCTGTCTTGAAGTCTGCCCTTCATCCTGGGTCCCGTACAGCTTGTGAACACACCCCATCTGTCTCAGCCTCTCTCACTTTAGCGCATCTCTGAGCTGTGAGCAGGAATAATATTGAGATTTCCTGTTTCCCACAGTGGAGCAGTGGCCACAGAAATTCAACAGAGTTGCCAGAGAGCTGTGGAGGCCTTAAATCTCACATCAGCCCAACACACACACACACACACACACCCAAACACCTGACCTCACAAAGCCCTCCGTCTTGTCACAAGAGAGAATTTCATCACATATGTACCTGTCAGTGCCTACAGATCACAGCAGCAGGATTTCAGAGGTAAAAAAGTCGTTCAAGGCAGCATTTACATCGTGTCAGAATCACCATAATTATCAGATGTCAGTTGAAAGATATTAACATTCTTGGAGTTTCTCACAACGGCAAATTAATAAGTGTATTTGTGTCTTTTGCTGTTAACAGTAAAATTCTACATTAACCTCTATTTGCTCTCATAAAATCTTGAATAAATAAAGCACAAGAGGGAACCGTGGAATTTTAAGTCAAATACAATTTTTATACAAAACTTTTTTTTTTTCATATATACACTAACTGTAAAGTTGCTTTGCTGGAATTCCTATTCAATTATGGGTTTTTAAAAGCACTTTGATGGTTTTTACTATTTGAAAACTCTTTGCAAGCAATAACAGAAATTTCGATGGCAGACCATAAGTTGTTAAGCAATGGTACAGTATATGTTCCTTTAGAAGCTCAATGTTCTAACTTCCACTGAAGAACTTCACTGTCTATGAACCTAAAGCAAGATCCACCACTGATAATGATTAGAAGGATTTCTGAAGGATCATGTGACACTGAAGACTGAAAATTCAGCTTTGCCATGACAGGAATAAATTACACTTTCAAATATATTAAAGGAGAAAACATTTATTTTAATCCGTAATAATATTTCACAATATATATATATATTTTTTTACTAAACGTTTGATGTAATAAATGGTGAGCATAAGATTCTTGTTAAAAAAAAAAAAAAAAAAACCTTTAGAGACGCCAAACTTTTAAATGTGTAATATATGATATAGGATTATAGTATAAAGGACACTGGCATTTTCGGTTTATAAAATATCACCAAAAAAAATAGATTTTCAATTATGAAGACTTCATTAAATTTGCAATGCCATGCACCAAGGCCACTGTGGGTGACGTGGTCTTTTGGGTTAATCATCCTGAATAATCACACCTGACAGTGTGAGAGGGAAAAAAAGGCACAAAATTAACAGGAAATATACGTAGAAAGAAACATGGATATATATGAAGAGGAGGAGTAGGAGAACATTTGAGGAAAAAGTGAAAAGCATACGTCTGTGTTTCTCACATGAATGCAGAGGTTTAGTGTCCTCTAGTGAATACAGACCCTGGGTGGGCTGTGTTACCCTCTCCCTGAGGTCCTATAGTAACAGCCTCAAAGAGACAGAGAGAGAGATGGCAGATTCTTTAAGCAGAACGCATGCGAAATGATTCTCCATCTCACCCCCTGGCATTCCTCTCAGCTGTCCTACTTATTATTGGAGAAAATTTATGGGGTCATTAATTTAACTGGATTTAAATGACATCGGTTCTGGTTGAGGAAGCTTCATGCAAACTCCAGGATCATGTGGGCTAGAGAAAACAGTGGACCAAATAAATCAGCAAGAGGGAACGAGAGAGGGAAAAAAATAGAGAGAGAGAGAGAGAGAGAGAAGGACAAAGCTTAGGACCAGCGATTTCATCACAGTTACAGTATCACTGTTCTAATGATATGAGGATGTCTCTATCCAGAATATATTATTATTATTATTATTATTATTATTATTACTACATCTCAAAATACCTGTTTTCTATTTTATCACATTTTAAAATTGTATTTATTCTTGTGTGGCAAAGCTGGATTTTCAGCAGCAATTATTTCATGATTCTTTGATGAATATAATGTTATGGTAAACAACATTTATTTGAAAGTGAATCTTTTTTACATTATAAATACATTTAATGTCATTAAAAAGTCCAAAATCTCACTGACCCCAAACTTTTGGTAGTGTTTAGTATATATAATTCTAAAAAATTCTAAATGACTAAATTGCCATCTCTCTCATGAATTATATAAATTATACTTTTGTTTACATGTTTCAGGAAATCAACCAACAAATTACTTAGTTTTCTCTATAGGATAGGTGAGACTACAACAAAAAAAGAAAAGAAAGAAAAGAAAAGAAAAAATGTACTTATTGGAAATGTTCTCAATTAGGCTGCCATTGACAGGTGTGGCAAAAAGCTCATTCTGTATGCGTGCATTACAGAGTGCAAAAATGTGAAAAGAGAACTACAGGAAACATATTACACAACAGCCAAAACACTGCAGGCACTTTGAACACAGACAAACATACATCAGAAGAAATATAACTAACAACAGACCAGTACAGCTGCAGGGCTGAGAGACAGACAGACAGACAGAGAGAGAGAGAGAGAGGATGTGGGAGGAGGGAAGAAAGAAAACCACCTGATCTGAGGAATTTTAAAAAGTCTCAAACCGCACAGGTGTCAGTAGACAATAATCACAGAGTTTCACCCTTCCAGTTCCAGACACACTTTACATGTGTGTTGGGGGGGGGGGGGGTGCACATTAATGGCTGTGTTGGCAAAGAGGCCTGCATCTGCTTCATGTTTGTTACATTAAAAAAGAGAGAGAGAAAAAAAAAAGAGAAAGAGAGATGGACCACCCACTGACTCATTGACTGCTGAAGGAGTGATGAGACCCTGAGGAGATCTAGGAGAAACAGCAACCAGGAAGGAGAGAGCTGCCGTATCACTCTCACACACTCGCGCATTCATGTACACACCTATACATTCACAGCTGAAAAATGCCAGGAAGATTCCATGCATTTTCAAATGGCAGATGCATTAAGTCACTTCATTGGTTGTTTTTCCATGAGTACTTTTAGCACCAACCCACTCCTGGCAAAACACAAACTCTGGAGCTATTAGACTTGAATTGCATTTCCTTTCTGATTTAACCTGCATCTTTTCAGATTAGAACAGAGGAAGAATGGCAGTGGATGGCCACACTTCCAGATTTCTGCCAGTCTACTCCCAGAGGTAACTTTTAGCAAAATACCAAGTTATATCAAGAAATAGTATCTCTAAGTGAAATATCAGCTGTCAGCTATTACCAGCTTTTTCTCCTAAAATTCCATATCAGAAAATAAGAAACAAAAGAAACAATTGTTGGCATATATACGTAGAGTTTGAGAATTAATCTTCAAGCTTTAGTATTTTAGCTAATTTGAGCAGAGTTTCATTCTAGGATAAGCATTTCCGACAGAAAGACAGACAGACAGACAGACTTTTTTTATGTATACATTGTTTGATTGATTGATTGATTGATGGATGGATGGATGATTTTGCCAAAATGCTAATTTCACCAGGTGCTCCTTTGTCTGATGTTGTTATGCAGAAAAAAAGGAGAATGTGAGACAGGTATAAAAAAAAAAAATTATATATATATATATATATATATATATATATATATATATATATATATATATATATATATATATATATATATATATATATATATGAATGATATAATGATATATATTTTTTTTTTTGCAAAAACTCTAAAAAAGTATAACACTATTGTAATACTAATAAAAGTATTCTAAAAGTTATAAGCCTCCTTACAGATTAGAAAAAAAACAGTAGTTGGTAGTTTTCTTAAACATTTTTCTCAGCATTCTAGAGGTGAATAGTTATATTTTTTGATTGATGTATTTATCCTTTTTTTATTCTTTTTTCATTTATTAATTCATCCATTCATGCATTCATTTATTCATTCATTTTAACAGGGATGGAGAACTTTGATATAATGTACATGTAAACAAATAAATGTAAAATTAACATTCACATAAATATTATAGTACCAGAGTTATAAAACTCTGGATAATATGTCATTCATATTAATTAAGTCCCCTTGTTTGATATTGTAGGGGAAAACATTTATTAAAAAAGAAAAGAAAAAGAAAACGGTTGAGAAGGGAGGAGAAAAATGGTAAAAGCATACTTAGCTCAGTTAAAGATTACCATAATACAGCACATATATAAGACAATTAGTATAATATAAATTACAGACGAGAAAGATAAAAAATAAAATAATAATAAAAAAAACATCTGTGGTGGGGCCTTTTTTTTTTCTCCAAGAGAAAAACCAGAGAAGCAGAGACTCACCAGTCTCACTGAAGTCTAGGAGAAACAACTGGGATTTCATTTATGAAAAATTTCCTCTCTATTGAAACTTCTACCAGAAGTTTCATACAACCTTTCCACTGATGTCTTACAACCTAAAAGCCTCTTTTTGCATCTCAGTTACAAGCTTGTACCTCTGTACCTCCTCTTCCCCACAGAAACCTCCCAACCTCTGAGCAGGGGCCTCCTCCCCGGGGTTGACCCCTGCCGCTCGGGGTCGGCATCCTCAGCGTGCAGTAAGCCTCTGTGGTCTGGCTTCCTCTCTCCACAAAGAAACCAACACACGCTGCGGCTGTGGCCGCTAAAAGAAAACACCAGCTGCTGGTTTAAGCCATGAGAGCTCATCTACATCAGCAATAATGAGCTTGCTGTGCAGAGCCAGGATAAACACACTTAAAACCACCTCAGAAAATCCAGCCCTGATTCAGCATTGCTTCTGAAGCTATCACAGACCCATTAATCAAAGAGAGTTTATTTATAGGACCTAAATTTGGGGGTTTTACAAGCCATAAACATTCTTTACCTACAGGAGAATTAACTTAGGACATTGACTTCACCACTGAAGACAAACGTTTTAAATATAGTTTGTACTGTACCTACCGGATTCTTCAGATTTATTTCAAAAATAGGATGCTAATAGAACCAATCAAGTCATTCGTTTGTGAATCATTACAGTCTTTCTGGGGTCAAGTGAGGTCACGCATCAGTAACTATACCAACCACTGAGAATGATTACCAACCCTCTGTGTACACACAATGGGAACATTGCAAAGACTTCTACTGTTTTAGTATACAGTTACTTAAAACAATAGACTAACCCACACCCAAACCTAACTGAAAACTGTCTGTATTTTTAAAAGAACAAACATATACAAATACATTTTATACATTTAAGCTTACTTCTTATACCTTTGTAAACACTTTTGGCCATTTTTGCATACAAAAATAACAAATAGTTTATTAGTAGTATTAGTTTATTAATGTAAAGTAGTGAAATTAATGTCTTGCAGTTTAAAATGCTATACAATCTATATCTAATGTAATAGTTTTAATTTGTTAATTTATTTTTTAATTAAACTATTAATTTAATTTAACAACTATTTTATTTTTGTAAATATTTTTTTACTATTTTCTTCATTTAAGGGGGGACACTGCAAGCAAAAATGCAGTTTTTTAATGCACCTGTCAATTTTTAGATTTTGGGCTTTTTAGCTTTTCGTAAAGTGTATTTATTTTGTAGCACTTTATCTGTTCGTGTCAATAGATTTCAATTACAATACAAATTTGTGAAGGCCGTTTCTCAAAATGAATCTTTTCTCCAACAATGAGCCATAAATCTCCACTACAGTAGCACGTACACACACCAAGGTTTACATATTTATTCCTGTCTATATTCTGAAGGTTTTTACATAGGGATGTGTTCATATATAATTTTCTTGATTAAGTACAACATTTTATTCCCCCCAAAATTGTGAAAATATATTGTTTTCCGGCTATTCAAAGTATTTTCTGAATCATGGAGTGACAAAAAGAGATACACAGAATTCCCTCTGTAAAAACATTTGACTCTAATATGTCAAACAAATTAAACAAGAATTTTGAAATTGACTTCATCCAGTGTTCAGATTTTTGTACTAGAAATTTATGCAAATTAGCGTATATTTCATTAAATAATACCACATTTGCATTTTTAAACATAACATTTTAGAAAACTTGTAATACAAAAATTAAGTAAGTAAGGTGATAACTATTAGTTATTTTTTTACCCTATTCACCTGCAGTGTCTCGCCTTAATGTTGCAATATTTACATTTGTTTTTAATTATTATCATATATGATATTTTTATGTCATGATATTCCCCTATGTGGAATAGTACCTATAAATGCTCATTTGTTACATTAGACTATGAAAACATAGTCAAGTTACCATAAGTTCATAGATAATAGGAAAGAAAGAAAGAAAGAAAGAAAGAAAGAAAGAAAGAAAGAAAGAAAGAAAGAAAGAAAGAAAGAAAGAAAGAGAAAATTGCTAAGCGTTGAGAGATGTCTGCATTTCTATCTCTATCTGCACTCTCAGGAGCGAGCAGGGCTATAAAAAGAGAAGAAAAAGTCGGGAAGCAGCAGAGGCCACTGCCTCGCTCAACATTCCATTAACACTGACTGAAAATCTACAGGCTCTGCTTCTGCAGCCTAATTTGCATCAGTAAACATTCATGCAGCTCCTTCAAAGCACTACGGGCAATGAGCCATGATGCTGGAATGTGCATGTGTGTGCGCATGAGTGTGTGTGTGTGTGTGTGTGTGTGTGCTTGTGCGTGTGTTTATTTATTGATTCTTGCGCCAATGTAAATAATATCTCGTGTTTACAATTCTGCATAAGTTTCCCGTATGTATTTTTGTATAAGGGTGTGTATTTGTCCAACTACACACGATCGAAAGAAAGCAAGCTTAATTGTGCACTCTAAGTGCGTGTTTGCACACATGCCCTTACTGATCTCCTGCCACCCAAGTTGCATCGACAGGTGTGTGAAAGGTGAAGTGGTCCATCACGAAAGAGAGTGAGCCATCTCAGGCCTGCGACCCGAGAATGTGTGTGTGTCCAAACACGCCTAATATAGATGGGTCACCTGATACAGCATTAGAGATGCAGCTCTCCTCTGATGCTCACCGCACCACAACACACCACAAACACAAACTTGAACCGAAGTGCCACGGGCAAACAACTGAAAGTGTATGTGCCTATCATTTCTGCGTCTGTGTGTGTGCAGTCTGCCTCATGTTCAGTCTACAGTTAAAAGTGGTGGGCTGAATCAGATTTTATAAAAAATTTATAATTTTTTTTTTGAAAAGCAAAAAATTATTTGAGCTACTTCCATATGTGGTATTAAATTAGATGCAGGTCCTATGTTTTGCAATGTGACCTCAGTCTGAACAGTCATATTGGAATTAGTGTGACTTTTACGTCAATCTAAATCACCATCCATCACAATTCTGTGTTGACAGGACTCTCTCCAAAGATTTTACATAATGATAGTTCTTCGGGCACTCGGTTAATATGAAAGACAGCTGTGATGGTAGTCAGTGGAGGGTCAGCGAAGTGTTTAAACTCATACGTATCTCGATCAATTTAGATTCTTTGCCACTGTTGCCTTTGACTTGCTTAGGGTTTAAAACACACTCAATATTCAGCAATATCATCGATTTGACTGCATTGACATTATTGGGTAAAAAAACGAACTGAAATTAGCTTAATGATGCAATTGTTTTCTTCTATACAGTTGAATCAAATTTCTTCATAATTAATGAATTTCGCAACACTGATAATGTTATTGAACTGAATTGAATTAACACTGAAGTGACTAGAGCCGAATAATGACACTATTAGCTTGCCACATCTGCTTTATAGAAGAATGTTTCACATTTTTTAAAATGTGCATAATTTAAAAAAAAGTACAATTGTGGTACTTTTACAGTTTAAAACTGTAAAGCTCCATTGTATACAGCACTATAAAAATTAAAGGCGACTTGACTTAACTTGATTTATTCTTGTTCGTGAATTTGCTGGCTTCTGCAGAACATCACCTAATAAACGAATGCAGATCTGAGCAATAAATCAGAACTGAGCACTAAGGCTTGCAGTGTGACCAACCAATAAAGATGGCAAACTGAGCAATAAACGTTGCATTTATGATCCCATCAAAAAATTCTTCATCCATCTGCAAATTTACATACGCATAAACAAGAAACATCAGGAAGCAATTCAATGATCTATTGTGAAAATATCCCATGCGAAATGCAACAAGAAAATAACTATTTAGAATTTCAATGTGCTCAAAAGCATTCTTTTGAGAGGACAAATTACATGAAGTGACAAAAGCAATTATCCTGATCCTTGATAGCATATCATTCCTGGCTGTTCATTGGCTGACACAAAACAGGGTTCCTGTTCCCTTTCCATCTGTCTGTGTCTGTCCCATTGCACTGCAGATCACTGTTGGACCACAAAGGGGAGCTGCAGCTTTTTGGAAAACTGCACACACACACACACACACCCACACACACCCACACTCACACACACACACACACACACACACACACACACACACCGCACTACACAAACAAAATACCCACAGACACATTTCTCTGAGTCTAGAAAGCCCTGACAATTCAACAAACTAAAAACAACAAGAACTTTCATCAAGTCTCCATGCAACTTTAGAACCAAAGAAACTCTGTTAAATAAGACCTTCAAAATAAAACGCAAAAGTCTTTAGCACAACGACACTTCAATTCGATCCAAGGGCGTAAATATGCTTCAGTAAATATCATCACACACGGACTGTGCCAAATATGCAATCAGTTTAAGTCCCACACACAACCAGGACTGTGAAGATGAATGGAGGCAGAAATTGGACCCAAACACACAGTCTTTTTTTACCTACGTCTCATTACTGTGTTTTCGCTCCTCTCGTTTTATCCACATGGGAGGTTACTACAACACACTGCAGCAAGAGGCTTCACTCTGTTGTCTGTTTTTCTTTTCTCTGCTCGCCCAAGATTGGGTCCATATTTCAATCTGGGTGAGGGTGTAAAACGAGGTCTGTGCTGTGCATTTTGTGAGAGTCAGAGTAGAAAAGGAGACCAAAAAAACAAATAATATGCTAACACAAATCACAAACCTTTTGACTAGTGAAAATAGAAGAAATCCTGAGAAAATCCTAACATTTTTGTGTTGATGTGCTGGATATGGGAGGAAGGATTTTAGGGATGCATTTAAGTGAAGGGATTTAGGGTGGTGTGTGATGGCATTTTCTCAGGTGCTGAGAGGCAGGTGATTCAGAATCAGATCAGTGAAAAAAGAGATATGCTTTTAATATCTGAAAAAACTGTATCTATGTTTGAAAGTTTTTACTTTTATTAAATCAAAAAACATTCGCCAAATGTTTAAGTAGGTGCAAATGCTCATGAATGCAGTAGGTTTTATTATTTTTATCAAAAAATTAAATATATATTTAGGAAGGATAGCTACCATAAATGCATGATCTAGTATTTAAAAAAAGACTTGGTATTTATGCTGTGAATGAAAACAAAATGAACAGAGAAAGAAGCATTAATGATCAAACTATTTAAGATCTTTCTCTATGTTTATGTTCCACTCCAGATAAAAATTAGACTAATAAGTCAAACATATGCAACATCACACTATAGAAAAAAAAATTATAATAAAAAAATAACAGTTTAGCATACAAATATATAGTACATATTTCCTCTATTTCAGCAGCCTAAAACTGATAGAGTTTCTATAATAATTTATTTGTCGGTTTATAAAAAATATTTTATATTATTAAAAATTATGAAAACATTAATATCTTCTTAGATGGATTCTGCATTAAATTCAGCACTCTATACAACATTAGAACCAAATTCTCAAAGTAGAACTGAAAAAGAAGAAAACTAAATCTTAGAACTGATTGTTTACTGCATCTTGTAGTAAAATAATAAGTAAATTATTCATTCATTTTTCTACTCATTATTTAACCTACAATACTAACTGTCAATTTTGAAGAGATTAAAATAAACTGAAACAAAGACAGATTTCTACTATTATATACTGTATTTCTTTCTTCATAGCCTTCTTTGGCCTTATTAGGAACCAATACCCTGTTTTGTCAAAGAACTTTGGAATTCAAAAAATGCAACTGCCACAACTGAATGAACCCTTAAATTATAAACAGGAAACGTAATCTGCTGTACTATTTTTCTCAGTCTCAGATGTTCATGCCATTTACAAAACGTCTTAATAGATGTAAATGGAGAAAGTGCGTGACAAACATAATATATGGCTTGTACGTGCTTTGCGACACACAGTTGTCAACCTCTACCTCTCCCATGACACTCTGGCCACCGTAAACAACTTTAGTATGCTCACCGGAGTGCAAGGGATTTTTATAACTGTCCAATCATGGTGGCCTCCAAACACAAAAGCACAAATACAGACATTTTCACACACATCCACCTGCATATGCATACAGTGCTGTAATGACACCTTATAGAGACGAACACATGCAGACATGCACTTTTACATTCCTTACACATTTAGTGCACAATACCGCAGCTACCCGACTGGACCACATGCTACCTCATCTTTCAGTGTCAGAACACACTTCACAAAGAGATCAAAACAAACGTGTGGAGGCAGCCAGCACCAAGATGATGAATCGCTCTAATCTTTATCTTCTGACCTGCCCTGCAAGCTGATTGGCTGAGAGGCAGGGGTTTTTTTTTGCTCACAAGGCCGTGCCACATAATGACAGTTAACACGTCCACTGAAAAAAAAAGAAAAAAAAGAAAATTGACGATCATAACTTTGAGCACTTTAATTGGCTGCGGTTATACTTAACAACATTGATTGAAAGTTATTAATTGACATTATCATTTCACATTCCTTTAGCTCAAACATTAGAGCAATGCCAAGGTCATGAGTTTGATTTCCAGGGAGTGCATTATAAAAAGTATACTTTAAATGCCCTGAAAGACACTTAATAAAAAAGCATCTGCCAAATGTATAAAATTGCACCAAATACCATATGCATTACATAAAAAAAAATTGTACAAAATAAGATTGTCAAAACAATCGTCACTCAGAAAATTGCTAAATTTTAAAAACTATTACAAAGAAATGGCAGACAACACTAAAACAAATGTGAAGCTTTAAAGTAGATAAACTGAAACAGTATTTTCTTGTTAAATGAACTCCAATAATCTTTGTTTTATTTACAACTTAGTTTTTTCACAGTGTTTATCTGATATATGTGCAAATTTTCTGTATTAGACTAAGATTAGAATTCCAAATTTGGTGTTTCAATCATACCCCATATTGTTCACAAGCCCATGTGATTTACTTATACAAATGATTTACTTATATATAGAAATATCTAAATTTCACAAATAATAGCCAAAAATGTATCATGTTTATTAACATTTAAAATAAACATGAAAGTTTAAAGTAAAAAGATTGAAATAGTATATACTTGTAAAACATACTTCAATAATCTTTGTTTCATTACATCTTTGAGAAATCTTTTTTTACTGTATATATATGGTAATGTTCTATCAATTTACATTTGGTGAAGGAACAGAATTCTTCCAAATTTAGCGTTTCCCTCATACCCCATATTGTTCACAAGCCCATGTGACTTCCTGCTCTTTATCTAGATGGCAGAGATGAGGAGCACAGGAAAGAGCAATGGCAAATTTCCTGTACATTTTGCCCTCTGTGGAAAAAACTTTGTTTTATATGGTTTTTCCATCCATTTAATTTGGACATTGTGATAGGTTGTGAGGGGTATAAATTAACCATTCTGAAATTTCAAAGCATCTTTTGCTAAACTTTACTCATTTCCTGTGCCCATGTGCGAAGATCATCAGTATAAACCCTACATGAAATTGGCGAAAACTCAAATCCTTTGCATAATGGGGCAGTGTCATCGAATTACAATCCCTCAATGAATGAAATTCAGAAGAAAACGGATGGAAAGTGGGAGTTTGAGAGTAGAAATGAAGAGCACAGAGCAGTAAGACATGGAGTCCTCTTCTGCTGTCAATTATGGTTTTTGGTCTTTACTGTACTCCAAGAACACACACTCATTCACTGCACGACCAGCTGAAAACAGGCTTCACTTCTCCGAAATGGAGTGAAGGTAATAGAGAGGACAGCTGCGGTCAGCAGTAGCAGCAGGAGGGTGAAAGAGAGAAAGAACGAGAGAGAGATGAGCTTGCGATCTCTCCAGAATAACAACATGAGACCTTTGCATATTAAAATAAACACTGCCTTGTGTTGGTGAAGAGGTCAACTAGAGGAAAACAGGGAGATACAAAGTCTATAGTGATAACAATTTTCTAAATATTGCATTCCAAGCTTAAAACCAATTAGAGACACAAATGTACCAGATCCCTCTCAGATGGAGAAAAGGGTCTTAATTAATCTGGAGGATCACTGTGGCCCTGAGTCCATATCATGGGTTTTTTGTAACAGGAATGCCAGCTATTTAGCAGCTGGCCAATGGGAGAGCTGGAGAGGGGCTAGGTGATGATGGGCTTGCCGCCTCTGCTCAGATAGGAAAAGGATACTTTTCAAAAGCTAAAAGCTTTCCCATTTTAAAACAAAGGAGGGGGGTTGATTTTTTCTGAAAAACCTAATTTGTGGGACATTCCAGGGTCTCTCTGAGAAATCTGCTCGACAAAATATGTTTTCATGACCCTTTCAAGACTGCCTGGATTTATGTGCATCGAGAACCTGTGGAAGACAACTGTGGCCACATTTATCATTAGATACACAGTGAAAAAAAAAACATGCCAAGTTTAAAATATATAAAAAAAGATGAAATCATCCATCATAAATTGCCGATATCTGCATATTTCACATTAATAACAGACACCTATAAAATCATTACCATGTTCTCAAACATTCCTATATACTCAGTGCAAAGTATAGGAAGGATGTCACAAATATGGCATAGAGTACATATTTTGTTTCTGGATTTTACAAAGAGGAAAAAAATATTATTATATTTATATTATATAATAATTTGATTTATATTATAATATTATATATTGCAGGGTTCATCCCATATCAAAATGTGGAGCTCTTACAAAATGATAATTAAAATATCTGATGCATTTAATCATGTGTCTAAAATGGAATTTTTAAAATAAATGTAAATGTCCTCTATATATTAAGTAGTTTAGTGATTAGTTAGTTAAGTGGTCTATGAAACTTCTTAACATTATACAAAACTGTTATGTGGGGTGGAGAAACTAATACTACTACTACTAATAATAAATGCATCACCTGAAACCTGACAACTAATTACGTTAAATTAAATCTGTGACAACGTCGTTATAAATAATAAATGCCAAACAAGGACATGCTATCTACTAACGGGTAAAAATTCAAGGGTCAACGTGATATTTTAATTCTGTCATGCCTTATGGGGATAACGTGCGTGACAAACAGTTCCTCCAAGGTTAGTGTTTGTTTGGACACACGAGGATAAAAGTTTCATTGTAACCATGACCATTGTGTTTTTTACGTCCCCATACTCAAATGGCAAAAATAAAAAACGAAAAGTTTAACAGGAAACATGAATTTCTGAGCCAAAAAGGAAGCGTGGTTACAGTAAATGCTCTTTAACCATGCCCAGTTCATATCCACAGTTATTGTCACATTTCCCGTTCTGACAGACAGATCCCATGACAGGGATGCTGAACAAAATTATCAAATCTCCAAAGATACGAAAAAAAAAAAATGTGTTCACATTGTGTTCAAACCCGATGATTTCGTTTTGAAACTCCACGTAAAACACGGAGACATTTTATTTTATTAGACATGTTGATTCAATTTTACATAAATTAACCTATCAACTAATATTTCCATTAATCAAAATTGTTTTTTAGTAGTATTACGTTTCTAAAAATAAAAATAAAATATTTAAACGATCATTTAATTTTAAAATAAAAGCCTATCACCATGAATTAACAACAATGGTAAATATCTACGAAATTATTCTGTCGCTATAATGCACGAAAAGCACCTTCAGAAATATTAATAGTAATAATAATAGTCTGTGGTGCAACTAATTATTATGTAAACAAAATGAAAATTACAAAAACTACCATACCTATAAATCGTCTAAAATAGTACTGCATTCAGAGCAACTTCACACATAGGCCTACAATATTTGAGATGTATTTTTGAGCATTTTGTGTTGTATTTGCACAAGACTGCTATGTGAAACCGGTCTGGGAATCCGGGGACATCCACTCAGTAACCCAACTGTCAGCGGTCAACTGCTCACTTCCTGCGGGTCTTATTCAGGGATTTGGGCTAATATTTAGATAGGATAGGATTTAATATAACGTCCCCATACATGAATGCTAGAAAATCAGCGCCGCGCGCTCGTCTGACACGCCATGATTTATTATCTGCTAATTGATATCGGGTTCTAATTAACATCTGACCGTTTTCTTTCTCAAGGGCTTTATAAAAATTGGAGAGATACCTAAAAAACGCCTGGAGGTATGCGAGATACATGCAGTGTGGAAGGATTCCATTCATTAATATTGGATGCTGATAGACGCAAATATCACAAGCAGAAACGGGCCTGAAATTATACGCTATTTTTTGTTCAGGCGTTTGCAATGGCTTTCCCTGCAGGTTCATCATCCTCGCACCTATGAAAGCATGCAGAACATGTCTTAACTTATGAAAGTTTCTAATGAGACATCGAGTCTTGTGTTACCATAGCAGAACCCAAACCCCGCGTGCAGGACCACACCACTCTCTCTTTAATGCACGAAAAACTGAAAGACTTATGTTTCTCCATAAATATTAATATAAAAATGTCAACAACCTCCAGTATATCTAGTAGTTTTCTTTATTATGATCAGTATGTTCGCTACTATAATATTGCTAGTAATAACAAAAAGCACAACCAAAAATAATCTAAAATGCCACATCAAAAAACAATAAGTAGACTACTTCAACATGTATTTCCCCCTCTCAGGACAGTCGTTTCCCAAAATACAATTAGTGCTACTAAATAAAGAACGAAATAAAACGTAAAAACTTAGAATTACTCCCGTTTAAATGTATATGTAGTCCCGATACGAAAAAGTTTCCAAAAGGTTATTTCAGCACCGTTTTCCTCGAATAATGACATGAAAATAATTCGATAACCAAATGTGAAAATCCCCACTAAATCATGAACGCCTCAGTTTAATATGGCTTCTTTTTTTCATATACTTTGACAGGCGAGATTATTAATCATTTAATTAATTGCAATATCAAAATGATGCTGTTTTAAAATGCTGGATGCAAATAAATTAAGGCAATTCACGGCTTGTCGGAAAATAATTAAGATTTACATTGGTCTTACAACTTCATTTTCTTATGGTCCAGAAGTTGCATCCAGCATTAAATGAGTAATATCACATTAATATTATTGTGTAGTAAATTAATGCTAATGCTTTAGTAGTGTTAAGATCCGTAAAATAAATGCCATAAATTAATCTCTGAATAAATGATACCACAATGAGAAACAAAAAACTTTTTTTTTTTTTGATCAATCGAAATATTAAGCGTTAGCAGTGGTTTTCACTGTGAACTGGATAATAATAATAATATTTTTTTCTTATTATTTTTTTTTACCTTAAATATTTACTTTAATATTCAGGTGGAAAATCTTACTCAAATTATTGAATGTTTATTTAAGCATCTCCAAACGATATAGGCCTACTATTATATATGATATATGAAAATATAAATGTATCCAGCTGCGTAAATGTAAAAGGAGCACACATTTTGACCATGTCTACGGTGTAGTCTCTTGTGGACTGAACGTGAACTTGGTAAAAAATCAAGCATAGATTAAAAACAAACAAATCACTGGCATTTATCATTATTATTTACATGTGATAAGTCACGTACATTCAAATACTACACTAATTAGATTTAATCAAGCATTATAAAAAGTTACACTCATGTAAATGTAAAGACTTTGCTTTGCATCATCTTTTATTCTGTCTTGAGGTGAAATGGCTTCTACTTTAGATGTAATACGGTATATATGCAGACAGAAAATACACACACCTGGTAGATTCTGAAAGACGCCGCTGAGAGACAAAACAGGAAATGTGTCTCCCTTGAAAACGGCATCCAAACCTCAAATTAATGACGTATACTTAATCTACTAAATAAGTTATAGGCTACTTGTAACACTAGTAAACTTTGAATGTTCAGCATTCCCGAAAGACATTACTTATTGACTACAAAGTTTCAGAAAAACATCAGATATTAATTTAAAGCAAAATGATAAAGAAGAGCTTTGTCCAGACACAAGAATAATCAGAACAGCAAAGAATCCTCCAAGCCTCCTTTAAAATCTGCACAGTAATTGGCCTGTTATTTTTAAACATTATTTTTCTAAAATATGATTTGTAAAGCTACGAGTGCCAAAAAAGACGGATAAAAAGGACAAAGGGTGCACAGTACTTCCGAAGCTGAAAGGCAAATTGGGTTAAGACAAATATAAATACATTTTTGTCACAAAATCTGAATGCGCTGTTAATGGATCCGCTTTAACTTGTACTTACAGATGATGTTGCTGTGGAAAAATCAACTGCTATTTACGGGGGGGGGGGGTGTTCTGGGTGTTTGGTTTAATCAGGCGACACATTTTAATCTTTATTTAAATATGCAACTCATGCATTTTTCCTTGCGCAAAATGTATTTTCCGTTGGGCAACATTGCGGTCTGTCCAGCTTTTATCAAGCTCTGAATTGTGTCTGTTATCACCTGAGTATTTACAAAGGATGCTTCAGACTTGACAGTGATGAAGTGACCTGGAATCAAAAGACGCATCTGATAAAAGAAGGAAATACTTAAGCGCGTCTGCTGCTTGATTTTGCACAAAACCACACCGTTCCTACAAATACGAATAAAAAAGAGAAATAAAGAACTACGTCAAATTGAGGGATGAGTCACCAATGCAACAATTTCGTTTTCGGGTTTGTTGCTGTATATAAAGCCTTCAAATGATGCAGAAATATTACACTTAATCTTTCAGACTTCACCGATTAGATTTTTAAGTCAATTATAATTAATCCAATCATGTAAATGGTCCAAATTAGTAGTAAATAATCAAAAGAATATAATAGCCTAAGGGACACTTAAAGTGGAGGTCAATGCACTTTTGGAATTAGGCAACGACCAGAAATGTTACCAACAACAGGCTTTTTTTTTTCCAATACTGTAATTGTTAATAATTCTTTGAATGAAATGCCCACACCTCGATTCTTTCTTTAGGAAAAAAAAGTAACATTTGTTTATTTACGGCCGATAGCATGCTAGGCGTAAGATAAAAATCCAAAAACAAATAGTGTTAAGCTGAAGTGAAAACAGTGGTGTCGTTAACTTGGTTATCTCATTAGTGCCCCGCTGCTTTTGCCTGTTATTCAATCGCCCGAGTGTAAATTAGATTCAATCCGGTTGCTATCGCTGCGGGTCAACAAAACATAACTTTTGTTTCTATTCATTAATTATGAACCTTGATAAGCTGATAACCAGTTAGATATTGTATAGCATCAGAGAGATGGGTCAAGTGCCTAAGCCACGAGATACACTCCACGTGCACTTGGGTCTAGATGCATAGACTTGGATGGCGACTAAATGATTTGCAAAAAAAAAAAAAAAAAAAAAAACAGTAGATATTTCACTAACATGTTGCTTTGGCCGATTAGTACTAGAGGATTTTTTAATGAATGAATGAAATATATTTTATAAATAATTTTTATTTTATATATATATATATATATATTGGACTATTGTGATGATTTCTGCACGCCTTTAACTAACACCCTCGAAAAATAAAAGCTGTCATTTTAAATAAATGAAAAATCAAAAACAATATAAAAGTATCATTGGTGTATAAGGGCATTGCCCTAAAACAAAAAAAGTTTGCATTAAATGATTAAAACAGCCACATGCATTTTTTTAAATAAATGTGAAAACAAACAAACAAAATAGTTTGGAGCCTGACGCTACAGTGCAGCTCCCCTATACATATAAAAAAATCCCCAAATCCAACATGATGATGAAGAGCATATAATGTAACATCAAGAATCGTTAAAGGAACACAAAGCACCCTGCAACTCAAGAATAATATAGACTGATTCTAAGATGTTGCAAAGAACCACTGAAGAACCTTTGTGGAATGCACTGATAGGTCAACCGCTTTAAAATGGATTCATTTAGCAAGCAGTTCAGAGTGTCTGTGTGCATTTCTTTGGTGTATAGCTTTGGTGTTCACAGCGTCTGTGCGTGCAATGTTCTCTCCACTACCAGTGGGAAATAGCACAACAATTTGCTGTAAAAGTACAGCAGGACATCCACGTGACGTTTTCTTTTTCTTTTCCTTTTTTCTTGCCAGTGAATTCAAATTTGGTACAGTGATTGACAAGGTCCTATTCAAATAAAACATCCCGTGGAGAGCGTGCACACGTTTTTTCAACCGTGCACGGGAGGCGTGGAGCTCGCGCTTCTGACATTCTCTCCCGCAGTAGCTCTTCTCCAGCGAGCCCTAATGACATCACCCAGACACCACGGTTGAAGAAAACTGTTTTTTTTTTTCTTTTTTTCTCGAGCGTGTGTGGAAGAGCGATGTTTTAATACAGCCGAACGTGTTCGAGCAGATCTTTTAATTGGAGCATATAAAGCAGGGCAAATTCCGTGGGAATAGTTTGTTTTGAAAACAGTGGAGAGCACCAACCTCGCCAACAGGCCCCTTCTCAAAGAATGCAACTTCGTGTACTTCGAGTTATTGCGTGTACTTTCTGTGTTCTCGACATGGAGTAGCTCGGAAGGGGGTGGAAGCGGTATTCCTTGACTCGGTTTCTCGCTTATGGACGACAGTAATCTCCTTTCTCCAAAGGCAAATGCTTTCAGTATTGCCTGTCTGATTTCAGCGAGGGATCAAGCAGGAAACACAACGTTTGACAAACACGCCACTATCCTGGACGAGCAAGTGGTGCAAAACTGCTCCAGATCCATTAAAATGCATTACAGCACTGTCACGCGGGAGATGGAAGGTACGGGCACGATCTTGACAATAACCTTGCGATTTGTCGGGCTCGCGCGGTTTGTTTAACACTTTCGCGTCGCCCAGGGCGCGCGAGAAACTTTCAGTAAATGCCAAAGACACGTGAATTTCAATACTGCAAACATTCACAACCACACAGCATGTTGGCTATTTACGCCCCACGCACTAAACAAATAAAACGCCGCGCGTTCCTCTCCGCGCACTAATTTGTGCAATAGCCAGAAATGCAAATAATAAGTTACACATACAACTTGTAAAATAGGCTAGTCATTGCATGGTCCTCAAATGACAAACCATTCATTAAGCGCGTGCATTGCAAACCGATGCTTGCAAACTGTAATAGAAATCTAGGAAATTCAGATTCCACCTCCAACACAAGGATGAGCCTGTCAGTCGAGCGGTGGCACGGATATAACTAATGGCAAAATTATGAACAAAAGGAAATAGCATTCTTGAAATGGACCGGGTAGTCGTTCATTCGCAACATTAGTTGTTTGTCCGTGTTGCGCGGTTGATTGTTCGCTTTGCGGAGAAAAAAAAAAGTTTACTCTCTGTCGTGCCAGCGAGCCATTCTATTGTTAGAGGAGGGCGGTGTGGGCGATACACTTATCCCAAAGTAAATGGGTGCCGGAAAGCCCATTATAAGGGGCGCACTTCTCTGTCAATCAGTCTCGTCCCAAGGCGAGGAAAGGCACATTACCTGCAGTTCCTTATCTAAATAGAAATAAGAACCGGTTTTATCGCAAAGGGGAGGCCCTATGCGAGAGATAAGAGAGAAGTCTGGATTTCAGTTTAGCAGAGGGGCAGGACAGAGGCCGCTTGGAACAGTTCACAGTGCGCAAGCCTTTGAAAACAACGGAGCGCGAACACGCAGAGGTTTAGATCATCGCTAATCAATACCAAGCTACTTAGGAAGGCGCTTTTACAGGTTCAGCGAAAAAGAAGACATTTCTAACGCGGCTTTTCACGTCAACTCATTTAACTAGGCACTATGTGTTAACCTAGAAGGAGACCATCGTTCTTAAAGTTCTTGGATTCACTCATACGATACGCGACACACTATCACTTGGGACATCGTAAAATTACTTTCTCTTTGAAATTCATAGGCGAACATATTGCATTCACTTGCATATTGTTGCTTTTGAACTCGAGTTCTGCGCAAATTGTAAATCCAGTTTTTGGAATGATTTCAGCAATATCAAGCCCGTGGCTGACGCAGCTGTCCCATTTTTGCGATGTTGCAGCCTTCACGACCAGCAGCCTGAGCAGTCTCAATACGCCCGGGAGTTACCATCTCTCTCCTTCCCCTGGGGATCCTTACAGCCATCATGAAAGCCAGTTTGAGCAGTGCCAGGCTGCCCAGCACGGCTACAACTATTCCGGATCCAACCCAGCCCAGGCCCCGGCACAGGGAGACTCCGGGACGTCCAACTGCTCCACGTCGTCGTCAAGCTCAACACCGAACAAAACGCTGGTGAAAAAGAACCCTAAAGTAGCCAATATTAATGTACAGTTGGAAATGAAGGCGCTCTGGGATGAATTTAATCAACTTGGGACTGAAATGATTGTCACTAAAGCTGGGAGGTGAGTTGACTGAGTTTCTATACTGAACTTTTGAGAAAATCTGACGTCTAGTTGTTGTTTTTAATACAATTCCTCGACATTTCTGCACAGAAAAATACAAGAGACTAACGTAATTTTTAATTTAGCATCGAGGCGTCGTATTATATTTAACATACAATTAAATCCATATTATAGTAGTTTGAAATGTTAATTAAACTTCATTATCAATGGACTTGAACTACTGATGCGTTATGCATTATATTTTGAGATAATCTATGACACCTAGTTTTTTTATAGATCTACAATTTCTCGACATGTATGCATACGAAACTACTTTATTAATCTTAACTTTACAATGACAAACGTTGTATAATGCTTAACATACAATTACAGGCACTTTTCAGTAGTTAATTGAAATGCTTAACTTAATCATCTATTTACTTGACCTACTGATGTGGTAAGCATTATATAGCGTACGTTAAAGAATAATATGTTTGAAAACTTTTTTGGAGCAATTCAAAACATCTTAAAATCTACTTTGTGCACGGGAAAGATACAGTTAACCTTTTTATTTTCAGAAAGTTCAATAGGTCCGATTCTGAATAAAAACCCTTAACAGTGGATTAGCTTAGCACAATCATTGCCATTTACAATGAAGTGTAAACAGTCTATTGTGTGTATTTACAGAGTGATAAGACAGATATCATGAGATAAAGTACTTTTTAGCTCACCTGTGTGCTAAAGGGTCCCTGCCTGGCTTTCACCATTAATTCACTAGCATATGCATAGTGTCTTATTTTTATAGCCCGGCCTGTTTATTCAGGTGAACGTCGAGCTTTAGTTTACTTCGTGGAAAGCAGACCGTGATCAAATGAATGCAAAATAAATGAATATAAACACACTAGGAGACAAAGATAAATTCGCGTGAGCGTGTACACACACACACACACACAAAGAGAGAGAGAGATACAAATTCACACATGTATTCTGATATAGTCAGGCCTTAACTAAGGAGTATTATAATTTGATGTTCTAATGTCCGTTTCTATCAGCAAAGGATATTTTAAATAAAAATAACGTGGGGAAAGCAAAAGTGAGCTGAACTGCACTGTTATTTTAGAAGCATTGCAACTGCATATTAATGACAATGAGGTCACTAAACCAATAGAAGCACCGTTCATCTAGTTTTTTTATTTATTTCCTGCAGCTGCTTTGGCCTACTAAAAGTCGGAGCTGTTCAATGGGGAATAATATGGCATGCATAGTAAACAAAACTTATACTTCGCAAGCAAATTAGACTTTTAAGATTCTGATAGGCTGTCGAACATCACCATAAATCTGTTCATATTAGCTATACAGACCCTAGACATATTTTGCACATAAAACTTGCACAAAAGATTTTTTTTTTATCCCAAAGCCCGAAAGGTTCTAATAATATTTAAGTCAAATGTGTTATATGGCTCAAACATGTGGATATAAATTTGTTTGTTTCGTTCTTTCTTTCGCAATGCATCATATGACGTCACTATCCTTTCCAACTAGAGAAGTAGATATATTTTAACATGTTAAGTGTGATGTTTTACGACAATAACATTCTGATTACATTCATTTAGTTTTTCACAATTTCTGCCATATTTTACCCGATATTTACCCGACTTAATGAGGTATCAATTATTGTATTTTTTTAATCAGTAGGCCAGAATTAACTAAAAGTGGTTGAAAAATGGTTTTACCAATTCAGCTAACTTATATCTGTATTTTTAGCACCAATTTCTTTTAAATTAATTAAGACAAAGAAAAGAAAAGACAAGAAAAGAAAAGAAAAGAAAAGGAAACCTGGGCCAAGTATGAGGAAAAACTAAATTAGAAGGTAAATATCCAAATATGCCCAAATATAAACCTATAAACCTTAATTTTATTTCAAAGTAAATGATAAGAATAGTACCGTTTCAATCTTCAAAATCAATGTGTTTTTTTTAAGGGCTATAAAGGCGTATTAATATTGATCCTAATTTAAATGCAGGCTAAACATTATACATTTATTTGCAAGGTGGCCTATATGGACATTTTAATCATTTAACATATTTATTTATGGATATAATAGTGAGTTCTATTTAGCTAGATGATCTTTATAAAGTTGCGCCCTATATTCAATGATCATCCGCATATGATAATAAAAAGCGACAGACGCGGCTAAAAGAGGAAGATTAAGGGAAAACTGTCATTTAAAAAAGCAGCAGCAGCAGCAAACATTTTAACAGCTAATGTTAATAGCAAATATTTTGAACTGGTTGTGCGCTTATATGTGTGTGCAAGGTCATCGGTCATTCCAAAGGTACTACATTGGATCTGAGGAAAGCCACTTTAAAAGCTACTTTAGCTTCATCTATCCACAACTAGTGCCCTGAAAAGAGAAAAGACACTCACGTCCAATGAACAATGATCCCAGTATCACTTTCGCTGGTATGCAGCATGCTGTGTGCCTTCAGAAGGTTGCATACAGAGGGGCTTACACGGGTTCAGAATAATGTATTTGTGGACCCACATTTCAACACAACATGCGTCCTTATGTGTTTATTCTACACAATCGATTATTGCATCCTTGAGCGCAGGCCTGTGTGTGTGTGTGTGTGTGTGTGTGTGCGTGTGTGCGTGTGTGTTAGAGTGAGAGAGAGGGAACACTGCGATGTGCAGTAAATAAATCCTGCGCGTAACGCAGGCCTAACACTGTATATAAGGTTTGGAGTCAATATAAAATGAACGCATGATTTGTAGGCTACATTCCAATTTGTCAGCAACATTTTTGCACAAAAATAGTTCTGCATCACAATTAAAAGAGTCCAGTTAGAGAAGGGTTTACATAAAATGATTCCATAAATAGAAAATGTACTCATGAATATATAACCAACGGATTACTTCTGCATTCTCCTTTTCAGACGAATGTTTCCTACATTTCAAGTCAAAATATTTGGAATGGATCCAATGGCAGATTACATGCTCCTGATGGATTTCCTACCAGTGGATGATAAACGATACAGGTATGCCATAAACCTAAGTGCCAAGGGCACATATGCGCCTGCTGTACATTTTGCATATTCACCACTAAATGTCTGCATCAAAACGAATAAACGTTGCTTTCCATAATGTAATTTTAATTATATTCAGTTACTCATATTTATAGTAAATATTATCAGTGTTTCCAACAGAGCACAATTGTCCCAAATGGAGCACTAATTCTCTTTTCCCTACACTGAAGGTATGCCTTCCACAGTTCATCGTGGCTGGTGGCCGGGAAAGCTGATCCAGCGACTCCAGGAAGAGTGCACTATCACCCGGACTCACCTGCCAAAGGAGCGCAGTGGATGAAACAGATCGTTTCCTTCGATAAACTAAAACTAACCAACAATCTACTGGACGACAACGGACATGTAAGTGTTCGTTTCTTTTTAAACGGAGACCTACTTATAAAATACAATTACATTATTTGTCTTTTGTCACGTTTCATATTTATTTGAAAACAGCACAGACCAGTGGAAGAACGAGTAAATATTCCAAATATTACGCATGTGACAAATCTGCACATTTAAAGACTGCAGACCTATTTAACATCACTAACTTTGTACAGTAATATTGCAGTGGAAATAATTAAAGTATTTATCACTCCACCATACACATTTAGGACGTTAATTGCACATATAATTATATCATTAAAGACACAACTGAGCAGGGGAAACGCGTATGTCCTCATTAATTTTTATGTTTATTTATAGCCTACGATTGATTGCTTCTTAGTTTTTTTCAATATTTAACAAAGCAGTTGTAATATTTTTATTTACATTTCATGCATTAATGTGAGGTAGGCTAACCTAAGTATGGTAAATAAGAAGTTTATATCTATGCGTGAAGCGCGGCCCCCAAACGGAGCGCTGCTTCTGGTTGCTTTGGTGCCTGAATTTTTTTTTTTTTTTTTTTTTTTCACAATTTTTAATCATGTTCAATTATTTATTGCGTTTGCAGATCATACTGAACTCCATGCACAGATACCAGCCCAGATTCCACGTGGTCTACGTGGATCCTAGGAAAGACAGTGAGAAATACGCCGAGGAAAATTACAAGACATTTGTTTTCGAGGAGACCAGATTTACCGCCGTCACAGCGTATCAGAACCACAGAGTAAGTGCTCATCTCTGACACTAATTACTGCTGTTTAGTAAGACCTTCCTGTTGTCACATTTGCCCACTGTTTATAATCACACAGTTAAAGACCCACCAGTAGTCTATTTTTACGTGGAAATTAAATATAGGCTAGCCTTGTTTTGAATCATGCCACATTATATCCGAATGTGGCATTAAAACCACGATCCTAATAGAAATAAATTAGAGTTTCATTAAAATATTTTAGAATTGACTTTTAAATTTAATACTTAAATTATTATTTCCATTTCATCTTAAATTAGCCTACCTTTAAAATGTCTATTTGTTGTTTACAATAAACACATAGTTCTAATTACATTGAACACATAAATAACTTCTACATGTTTTAAATAAAATCAAAATCAAATTTAAAACGATACACTTGACTGTAGTTGAACGCTGAAAAAAAGATTGGGGTGTCACTGATGCTCTCGCGCAGCTGTCCTGTGTTTTTCTTCTTTTTTTTCATCCGTCTTTCCTGCTCTGTCTTCTATCAGTTTGACCTCTTGATCTCAAACTCTCACCGCGGGCTTTACATTTGTTTTTCAACTCTTTCCGGAAAATCACGCACACATCTTCATCGAGCGCTTTTCCATCGAGCTCGCGTGTTCATATTTAACATAAATAGTTTCCAATCTGTGTCCAAATAAATGTTGAAATGTGTTATTGTTAATATAAATACAGTCGTCGAGTGTCTACGCCCTTTCAGGAACACCGCACATTCGTTAACATTGTTGTTTACGCGATTAATTGAAGCGTAACATGGCAGAAAAATGAGTTTACAATTTAAAAAACGCCTTATACTAACACAAGCTCTGGAAAGGACTTTGAGAAATGATTACCTGTATAAACAAATTTCATTGTCTGAATAAAAATAAATGAACAATATTGGAGGTCAATACCCGAATATGTTCATTTTTTCACGTTTTTACTCTCTTCCTCTCAGATAACACAACTGAAAATCGCCAGCAACCCGTTTGCCAAGGGCTTCAGAGACTGTGATCCGGAGGACTGGTGAGCTTTTCATTTTTTTGCTTATGTTTAACTAAGATAAAACAAATGTATTGGAAATATTATAAGGGTAACTCTCAAATCCATTACTAAATAGCAAACATACAGAAAGGTATTAAATTAAAAATTTGTAGCAAAATTGTATTTTAAGCTAGTTTATTTGTATGTTTTCGCTAACTTTATCATAAAAATAGTGATGAATGTATGTGTATGTGTGTTATTGCCTTGTTAAATACAATGAACATTTTTATGGAGTAAATTATACATATATAACTTTCTTTTCACTTCTAAAGCATTTTTTACTGTTTACCATTATATATATATATATATATATATATATATATATATATATATATATATTATATATATATTATTTTTTTGTATGTGTATAAAATGCCAAAATGATTCAGATGAAAGATTTTTATTTTTGCTAGAATTCTACCAGACATTGCACTCATTCAGACAGCCTAAAACAATGCATTCCAGTGCATGTCACTGATTTTATCTTGCCTGCTTTTCAGGCCCAGGAATCACAGGCCAGGCTCGCTGCAAATCATGAGTGCATTTGCTCGAACCAGGAACCCCATGTCCTCTCCCCCACAGCAGAACGGCACAGAGAAGGGTCTGTATAAAACACAGCTAACAAAATCTCATTTAGCAACAAAAAAAGTGTTTTAAAACAATATTCTTTGTTTACAAATGAACATTTCTTCAAAATGACAAGACAAATGGTCACATTTGGTGTATGGATAATATTGTGTGCCTATTACACATCTAAATCTATTATGGATCAAACAGTCTGTACAGGAATGTACATTCACATTCATAAACACTAAACTGTATTCAGCTGTGATTACCGTGTAAAAGCCAATTCACTAGAAATGAGCAACAGGCCCAAATAAAGGCAGTTAGGATTTTCAGTCCAGTAATGGCTCCAGTCTGTTTGGTTTCTCAACATCTATGTTCCACTGGCCAAAACAGTTACATTTGTCTAGTTGAGCGCTGCAAATTTCAATACACAAAGGTTTGAACAGCTGCATGCCCGGAGGACATGCTCAGACTCAGATTTTTCAGTCCTGCGCTCTGTGTAAAACGATTTCCTGTGAGAATTCGCCTCTTTGTCTGAAGGACATTTATGACTTATCCTGCCAATCAACCACAGTACATCTCATTTCACAAACTAACTAAATTACACCACTTTATCTTTAAAGTTCAGGTCCCTGAGCTCATTTTCAGGGCTACCTACATTTGGTAAAGAGCCATTCAAATCTGTGCATCTGTACACAAACAAGCCTCTAATCAACAGTTGGATTGTGCAAAATAATCCTAAAAATAACATATCCACTATGACTCAAACCTGGTTATATCTTGCACCACATCATATTTTAAGGCAAGAGACCGCAGGTGAATAGGGTGAAAAATATACTAATAGATATCACCATACTTCTCCGGTTGACTGATTACAATAAGAATAACAAAAATTGTTTGTATTACAAGTTTAAGAAATTGCTTACATTCGCATTTTGTTTTTTGACCTCATAAAATGTGATATAATTTGATACATGTCCAGAACAGAACTTTGTATACTGTCTAATTTTGTTCACATAATAGAGTTAAAGGTTTTTACAAAAGGGGATTTGGATAGATTTCTTTTTATCACACCACAAATCAAAAAAAAAAATTCTGTCAACAGACATGAAAAAACATTCAGAATATATGCTGAAAATAGTTTGGTGTAGAAACAATTTTCACTCACAAATTGCTAGTAAATTTCACAGTTACAATGAAAATGAACTAAACAATGAAGTAAAATGTCATTTTTTACAGTGTAGACTTGGAAAACTGTTTTGGTGCTACTGAAGTAGAGATTCCTGTCTCAGAAAAAAAATAATAATAATTTGAGAAAAGGCCTTTAAATATACAAAATGAAACTGAAATCCATTGACACAGATAGATAAGAGTCCCCCCCCCCACCCCAAAAAACAAATAGTGATTTTGAGATGTTTTCTTTACAATAGTCAGAAACAACATGTTACGAAAAGCCAAATAGCCTTAAAAATGCATGAAAAAACAAAACAAAAAAAATGATGTTTTTGCCTGTAGTGTATTGCCTTACAAGCTTACACTCTTTCTTTTTTGCCCTGAACACAGAAGACAGCAGGCGAGAATATGAGCGTGACCCCAGCAGCACCTCCCTCCATTCCGACCCCACTCACCAACTGATGTCCCGAGTCCTCAGCCCAGCCCTTCCGGTCCTTGGCGGCCTACACACTGTGCCACTCACAGCCGGCCATCGCAGCCCACCACATGAACTACGCCTTGACGGACACCCACAACCCCCAGACACCTTGCACCATCATCCATACAAGTACCCAACCACCTATGAACACTACCTGGGAGCCAAAACCAGGCCATCCCCATATCCCTCACCGAGCATTAGAGGCCACGGTTACCACCCTCACATGAACCCGGCCGCAGCCAACATGTACTCTGCAACAAGTGCGCCGACTAATTACGACTACGCACCCAGATAATGACTCAATCAGCACCCCAAATTGGGCAAGAGCCTCACAGGACAAAACATACTGAGAAAAAAACACATACCTTTGTGTCCCAGACTCATGAAACATGTTGAGTTTTGGGTTGGGCGCATCTTTTGCAGTGGCTTCTAACCTTTGGAAAGAGAAGCTGTCATATTTATTGAAGGGAGAAATGTCACAAATGTCCTTGTGGATCATTAGGATGAGCCCTGTGGATCTAACATGAGCTCTGGACATCCTGTGAACTCAGTGGAAGGGCACCTGGAAACTGCAGTATAACTAGTGTTTGGAGTAACGAGAAGGACAAAGACTTCTTTAGACAAATAATGCATTATCACGGACTGGAAATTAACTTTTGTGTTGGATGCACTTTTTGTTTTTGCTTTTAAAAAGCCATAAATTATATATTACCCTTGAGCCATTGAGCTTCTAGATAGATGGCATATTTGCATGCTGCGCTGTTTTGAAGGTGCTGAAATGCCCTGAAATGTTTTTTTTTCCTGGTTGAGAATAATTTTTTTTTTATGCTAGACCACCTTAAGCAGGTCCCTGAAGCTTGTAACATGGCACTGACCTACAGCAATTCAAATAAATAAATGAACAGAATGACTGTGCTGAACTTGTAAAATAAACATTAAATATTTTACCTTTAAACATGTTCCATTACCCTTTGCAATTCTTGTCCAGTTTTACCACAAGCTTTATCTAATTCTATCCTTACTTGGAGGAAATCCAACTCCCATTCTCCTCAGAACTCCAAATATGTTTGATTTGGAAAGAAATTATTGATGCATTATGGAATAGATGATATTGTTGTCAGACTGGGCCTATTTCAACCTGGGGGAAAAGAGAAAGTAAAATACCTATTTTTAAAACGACTGACTTAATGGCAAAGAAATGTTTGAATATTGCTAAATTACACACAAACGGATATATGGTTTACTTTTTTTTATTTACTTAGTTTATAATTTACTCAGAATAAATGCACCAGAGAGAAATTTAAATGTTATTTAAAAAAGAAACGAAATGCACAAAGTAGATAGGTTATAGATGTAATTCTCACTTACATAAAGACTGTAAATGAAAGTGAGCCGTTATTGAAATAGATTAGCCTACTACAGAAATGCGCGTGATGTGAGGCAGCGTCTACTCTGCTGTTTCTCTGCGGCGTGATTTAGGTAATCCCATGCGGGAAAGAAACGCTTGCACGCCATTTGACCTCTGACAGCTAACGACTTTCTGAAGTATCAAAGGTTAAACAATGTTTCCAGCCATTTGAGCGACGACTAATTGGTCGTATAATTTTTTGTTTGTGGTAACAACTCGATGCACTGGGACCAGCAACGCAGTTTAAACCGCCCTGCCTTAATACCTGATTAAAACTGAAAAACTGAACTGAGATTATAATAATAAAATAAATAAAAACCCGAACGAGATTTTCATTGTTTTTACGTATGCATGCTTAATATTAAAGAGACCCATGCTAATTTATAAAAAAAATATTATTAGCATAGATCTCATGAATAGCTTATTTGATTGAAGTAATTTACCAAAACGTGGCCCATTTTAGCTGACTTCACCCTACCCTTTTTAAAACGAATAAATTACAAATCTGATAATATACAAAATATATTGTTATTGTTTATTTACTTATACATTTAAATCATTTAAAATATATATTTAGCATACCATAGCCTACTATCCAAATAATTCATAACACTTGCTTCAAACTCCTAATCAAAAAGATAGCTAGTTTTTCATAAAGACTGTCTATATTCATCCTTGTAATTAAATCTTTTAACAATCCGTCCATTGTCAAGTGAAGCGCCCATGTTATTTCCCTGCTTTAGTACATTTGGGGCCGGAAGAGCCCCGTTTGGAGGATTGGGCCTCCCTTCGCGTGAGCCTATTCCCGGCTAGAGGTAATGAGTTTGGCCCATCAGGAAGGCAGGGACACCCGGACCCATGGCTCTTCCGTCAGGGGTCTACCCATCTGTGTTTTCTCTGGTAGCGCTTCGCCTTGATGAGAGGGGCCGACTGGGGCCCGCGGTCGCGCAGCCTGTGTACCTGCGTCCATGAATGATGACTGACGGCTGTTTCCAACAATGACCGCTTCTAAAAATGCTCATCATTTATGAGCTGAATGCACCGAAATCTGTGCCCGTCTTTGAAGTCAAACATGATGCGTGAGAAGTTCAGCATGAAAACACTGTTTGATCCCAGAGGAAATACCTGCGCTTCGAAAACACACACACACACTGACAGATTTGAGTAATTATGTGTAAAACACACGAGTTCGACATTAGGCTACAATGTCATGAAGTCAACACTTGCTATTAAAATTAAAAAAAATAATAATAAAATAGATAAATAATAAAAGTGTATGATTCAAGATACATAAGATCCTAATATAATTCATTTTAAAAGATAATTGTTAAATTGTACGCAGTAAATAATTAAACAACATTGATTTAATGCACGTGTTAGAATTGAAAATAACCATAAACAAATGCAAAATAGGCTTTTGTAAAAAAAAAAAAAGTGTCAAATTTAAATCCAATATTTTAATTAACTAGACAAAATAAGCACATTTTATTTATATTTTTTATTCTTTTTAAACGGGAACAAAAGCATTTCAATGCAAAGGCAGATAAAAGTGGCTCATAACGATCTCATAACGCGGGGAGATAATATCGACACTGTAAAGGCAATGAATATAAAACAAAATCCACCTTTGAACCTTCTTGTTTTTAACCCTTTCTAGCGAGGACTCCCAGCCACCAGCGCAAAAATACACTACATTCTATTTTATTTTATGAACAACATTGCTTTATGCCAAGCTAATGTTGATCCAGTTTTTCCAGTTAACTGTATATTTAGGTCTCCTGCCATGTCCAACTCTCTTTTGTTGACGAATTAGGACAATGAATCAACTGATTAGATACATCAGTAAAAAAAAGTAACCATATTTTAAGTACATTTTATTGTACAAATATTGATTTATATATCAGCCCATGTTGAAAGCCTGTAAGGGTGTAATTCATAGCACATGGACATTTCTATTCAGACAGTTAACTAAAGGCTCAGTAAAACAGCACACTGTATGGTTAAAGAAAAAATAAAAATAAAAGAGAACTGGTAATCATCTGACACAGGGTCGCATCTGGAACATCTGTTGTGACAAGCCTTTATTTTGTGTACATTTCTCTAGCTTGGCATGTCTAAAGACAGCTCTTCAAAATAAAAAAAAAATAAAAAAAATTCTGTGTGTATTGTATCTTAAGGTGGACCAGCCATGCAAAGATGCTTACCTTTACAGCCATGCACGTTTCACGTTTTTTAAAACGAATTTGTGTTCTATTTGTCAGCGCCACATATGAAAACCAATCACCACATGCTTATCTCAGACAACAGAAATCGTTTTATTCTGACTGAGCCTCCCAACATATAAAATAATTGACTATAACACAGGCAGTGTTCAGTTTCTTTCATTCAAAGGGCCATTTCCTCAGACTATGATTACTGATTATTGTTTGTTTCCAAAAACTAACATCTATTCATCCAGTCTTGTCCAGAGTATATTTGAACCAGTAACACAGAGCGTGTTGTGGGTGACTACGGGTTTGTTTAAGCTGGTGCAGAATGGTCAGGTGACCTCTGACCAATCGTGCAATAGTCAGGCATGTGTCTGTTGTTCAGTAAGCCGCAGGTTTTTGTCAGTGGCCCGTGTCAAGGTTCTGCTTATACTGACTTCTTAAGTGATCTATTATTGACATGGGAGGTATAACCCTAAATCTCCAGCAATAGATGCTTATGTGCTTATTCACAGAATGGTCCACTGGCATGGCTTTGTTGTGCCGCCGCCGCCCCCCCCCCCCCCCCCCCAAGTCTACAAAAGTAGGAAGTGATTACCAATCGGACGAGCTCCACAGAGGTCATGGACAAAGATACGTGAGGGTCCCCAGATGACAAGGAGAAGGCTAATGACCAGGCGGACTGTGAAATGAACTGTTTTGTCTTCCTCTCTGGCCGGCGACTCGCCCGCTGTTGTTTTTCCTTTAAAAGGATGGCCTCCAAGTTCCCTGAGCTTCCTGTACCGTCTGATGAGATATTCCAGTCTGGGTACGTCCCCAGAGACACGTGCTTTATGGGGCAGAACGGCTGTGGGCCGTTTGAAGTTCCACCGCCATCGCTCTGAGACGCATGAAATACCATTTAGCTTGGTCCAAAGGATGGCTATTATTACTGCATATGCTGACAAAAATATCCACTTTCAAACTCTTTGGATGTTAGTCAACTAATATTCATGTCTGTTTTAAATAATCATGTTGAGTTTTCAAAAAATATCATGTTTACTGCCTGAATTAAAAAAAAAAAAAACCTATACGTTTTTAAATTTATACTGAAGTTTAAGAATAGGGATCAAAAGGATTGTAATGATACTTGTTCCGATTCACGATTCCAGTTGCTTAACAGTTCCACTAACAATTATTTTAATCCGTTTGAGAAATAAATATTTGGAAGAAAGTAATCTCTTCAGCTGCCAAAGTTTCTAAATGATTTAATTATTTTAGATTTCAACTAATCAGACAAAACAGAAATCAGTTAAATATACTTTACAATTTTGATCATCATTAAAGAGTCATTCATTAGTGAATCAAAGCACACTGGGTCATGGTTTATTGTATGATACACCAAAGTAATCGGTTCATAAAAGCCATTAGAAAATTACACTACACGGATTATTATGTATTGATTGATTAACCAAAAAGAATCAGTTCATAAGTCGTTCATTCTCAAATCATTAAAAGAACCAAGCCTGAACCAAAACATCTAAATCGGAGCTGGTTTTGAATAAGACTTGGTTGGTTCCAATTCATACTTAAGAATCTTATTTAGAAATAGTGAAAACAATACTAGATATCACTTTTCCTAATGTGTGTGTAAAAAAAAAAAAAAACGGAAAAGTACAAAAAAAGTAAACAAAAAGAAAAATGACAAACTACTCTGGTGAATGAGCCGCGCTGTATTAACAGAGAAAAAGCAATAAATGCAAAAATAACTAGTTTGTCTTTTAGACACATCCGAACACAGAGGTCAACCTTGTCTTTAGGCTGAAAATAAAGCTGCCTTCATTAGCTCCTGTGCTTAAAGGGAAGAACGAAACAAAACATGCTCAATGAATCTTTCTAACAAACAGGCCTGTCTGTGGAGCCCGAGCCCTTGTGATTAACCCTGTGTGATGTATGCAGGTCAGTCCAGAGGGCAATCTTAAACTTGGAGGCAAATTTGGAAAAACATCGCTGGATTACTTTGCCACTCAGGTGCGACTACAAGAGCAAATACACACCTACTGAAGCACATCAGCTTGGAGTAAAGCAAACAGATCAGAGAGGACGCTTTAAGCTCTGCCTTTGACAATAAAACATGTCTAAATAACTATCGCGATTGTGGTAAACTACTACAAAACACTTGGAGTGTGTTTATATTAGCTGCTTTTTTGTTTGATTTTGAAGCATTTTACCAATAAGAACTCATTCATTTAGAAAAACAAGTAACGGCAACAGTGCTACACGTCTTTCTAAATGACTATGTTGTAGTTCCACCTCTGAATGGCAGTCAGCCACTAATTTAGGCGCTTTCATTCAAAGAAAATATATTAGCACCATGTTCAAGTATGTAAATAAAGTCAGAGTAATTTGCAACAATCAGTTTGAAGGAAATGGTAAAGTGGGCCTCTGTCTTTCAAACTCAACTTTCGCTATATATAGACCACACACTGATCCGCTGGTCCTTGGACCCTGCGGCCAGAAGTCTCTGTGGGGGGTCCTGATGGTCTGAGAAAGCCACAGTATTCACCATGTCAGTATGATGTTGCAGAACAGCCAATGGCTTCAGTTTCTTCCAGCCAAACACTCTGATGTTGTTGTCCCATCCCGCAGTCGCAAGGATCTTTCCGTCGGCACGGATACGTAGCTGGGAGACCCCAGGATTGGTCATCTGTATGGAGTCGTGCATCTGTAAGGAAACACAAGTCAGACATCAATCCAAATGAGCCGTGGCAGACAAATGTAGGACTTTAATTAACAAACTCACTAAAAAGATATTTCATCACGACAGCAGGGCATAAACTGAATATCAGATGCGAAACGAATTGCGCTAATTGTCACCATACGCGTTTATTCGTCTCCGATGGCTAGAAAGGATTACCGTTTAAATGCACAACGCATAAACTATTTACCAGGAACAAATGAGCTTGTTGCTTAATGACCTGAGCAAGAGCAAATTTAAATCCATATAAAGAAAAGGGCATAGAGCGAGAGCAATTCCCCACCAGCCACCTTCGGCCGATCTGATGATTGAGCCGCAAATGAACGGCTAAATAGCTGTTGAACCTGGCAGAGGAAATCCATGAGCATCTCCAGTGCCTCAATCATCGGCCATAAATCGTTCAAGCATGAGCAAAACGCTATTTGGATTGGAGCATTAGACATAAGAGGTGGGGTGAGTTACCTTTGTCACAGAGCAAGGACTGCTTTGTTTGTGAAGGCCTTGTTGTTTTTACAGTCTCTAGTGAATTACATTTTCATTGAAAGGTCTGGTCAACAGCACAAGGGAAGCAAACGCTGGCTAAAGATTACCTTCCCTTGCTCTCTGTGATCTACGGTGGCCAGGAGACCAGATAAATCTCGCTAATGGGCAACAATGTGATGTATTATAAAGTATTACTGAGAGCTCATTATCTGTGGCCTCTCTCCTTTGAGGACATTCTTGAGGTATTTCCTGGAGAAAAGCGCAAATGTGTGCTAAGTGTGTGCGCGCAAGCGTCTGTGCCGTCTCTCCACTGGAGGCATCTGGTCCTGAAGCTGGAATCGAACTGGACAGCGTAAAATTGACTTCATAAGCGGTGTCCAGAGAGACTAATGGCTCTCATGCGGGAGAAGACAGTGAAGAATTTGTCGGCGTGCTCCTGTTTCTGCCTGGAAAATCAGAGCCAGTCACTCCTGCATGTGGAAGATATAAGCCAGTCAGGTATTCCTGACCCAAGCGGATAGAAGAATGCACCGGGAAAACCATCCCGAACACTATTCTTTAACAGAGAAGGAAAAACAAGACTCTAGCATTACTTTTGTTAGTATCTGAAACCAACTCGCATCATAGTCCAAATAAGAAATTCTGGTGCACAGTAATGAGGTCACCTGTGAGCAGAAACTTTCCCACAAAGAGAAAGGGAGAGACAGTTTGCGTGCTGCGGCCAAGAGGGATGGGGGAGAAAGATGAATCGCTCTGAGCTGAGGTTGGTATGCCTGAACTAAACGCCCATCTGGTCCATATTACAGAGCTGATAATGATGGGTTAATGTGTCTATCTGTGTTTGTTATGCTTCCCATAGTTTGTGTCAGGAAAATACATTAATTTAATTAAGAGGTCACAGCAAAGCGATAAAAAAGGTAAATGGGTGTTTATAAAGTGAGCCGCGAGGCCTGTATCGTGAAATAACCATTAGAAAGCAATGATTTACAGATTGCCACACTTTCGTTTTTTTTTTTAAATAATCAAATGAACTAAATTTTCCAACAGCTTTCACTATTTCAGGGTGTTTTAAAACAGAAGTTCAGAGATTATACATTACGGGCTCTGTTTAATCCAAAAGTCTTGCTAAATTAGCACATCGCTTTTCCATGCTTCACTTAAACGGTGTCTACCCCATACTCAATCGCGTTCAAATGCAATATGGAAGCATTCATATCAAACACAGCCTTTGGAGATTGAGAATGGTTTTTAGCTTTCATTTATGGAATCCATTCTCCATGGGTTCACATCTTCTACAATGAACTTAGAACATCAAAGAGGTCAGTCTTTATGAACTATCCTTCATTTCTCCATTGGACTATTGAATCCTGATGGGGGATACATAGCAAATGGTGATCTATGCACGCAACGTACACACATAGCTTGTCCTGTCGACGATTAACCAAAAACAAACCTCAAAACTTGCCTCGGGCCCAATGGTGGACTGGAGGCTAATATGTTTACTTGGTTACAGTAGAGTCCTAAAACTAGAAAGGAGTCTGCATTTTTGTACTTCTGGTTCCATCACCCCAAAGTCAACAGGTTTTTTTGAGTGGGTTTTTTAAAAAAATAATATCTGTGGTTAATACGAGCTCAAAATATTTTTACATTTTATTCTATATCAAATACAGCAGTAATGCCTCATTCGTGATGTTTTGCATGTCTTGCAAAAGGCTGTTGCTAACAGGTGGCTGAATGAGACCACAGAGGTTGTCGTGGCCAATAGACGTCATCACGTTGAGCAGGAAAACACATTAACTCTCTAGTCCACCTCCAGTCTCATTGTGTTTATAATCACATTCTTGCAAACTATTCAACTTGTAGAAAAGAAAAGAAAAGAGTTGTTGGAAGTTTAATGGCGGTAGCATTGATAGCCTATGTTTAGCTTTTCACTTGTTTTGATTGCATTAAGTTGTGTTCATAAAAACATGAACAGCACAAACTTTTGTGGGTCACAGAGATTGTTTTATTATTTCTATTCAATTCAAAGGAAACCCCTACTGGCTTTTGTTCTATTAAAGTTACCCTTGATCATTTTTTGAAAGCCATGCACCGAGACAAGTGCATAATGACTTGCAGCACAGTTGGTTGCGCTACACGGTGGCCAATTAAAAAGCTAAGTGTGATCGATTTTTGGCAGCAACCAACGGGATGTTCAAAGCACAATATGTTGCTCTCTCCGGCATGGACTTGGAAGGCTCAACTGACTTCATACTGATCCACTGAAACCAGTTATCATCACTTGTCCACTTGAGCCTGACAATCCAGTACAGATGAAGGGTGTGCTTGCATTTTCTGGCAAACATGTTTTACCTCACATCTCTTTCGCTTTTGATTGCGCTTCAAATTACGATTTTTTTCAACCTTGAAGCTCTCAATTTTGAGCATTACACCTAACGGACACCTGAACAAAAAAACATCTCAGCACAACAGCATTGAAAAATTGAAATCGATGCCAAGTATTATTGATGACAGCGAAGGAATTCACAAAGCATCCTGCTTCCTCATTCCAGAACACCCCTCGATAGGGCTGTCTGATCCCTCCAGTCTGGTGCTGACAGATGGTGGATACCTGAAGTACAGAATCTGGTGTGGTGCAGGATGGGTAGTTTAATTGAGAAGGGCGGCAGGAATGTAGGGACCGAAGGTGAAGAGATGTGGAGATCCACCTGTGAGTGCTGTCAGCACGTCTCCAACAGCATGCAAAGACAGCCATGCTTGATTTACACTAATCTTTACACACATAAAAAAACCATCTCTGCCTCACCCTCTAAAATCTTGTCCGTCTACATCTGTCAATAGTCAGGAGCGAGGCTAACCACCCATAGCCAAATCTTGATCAACAAACGTCTTGCTTTTTTACCATAGCACAAACTGCTGAGATCACACATGCAAAGCGATACCCAAGCATAATCACTCTTAGTCAAGCTTGTGACAGATGCGGCTGCTAAATTCAACCGCCACGGCTATCATATCCATGAGCGAGTGTGGAACGGCAGGCCGCCCCAGGCAAATCACTGTTTATCTGTGCTTGATAAAAACCGCTTCCCTTTCTTCAGCTCAAATTCACAAGCTTACGGACTACTGACATTTTTTCAGCAAAAAGGTGAAGATAAGAGGCAGTTAATCGTGTCATTAAAACGGTTGACAAAATAAAATAAAGTTAAAGAAGAATTTTTCCATTTCATAATGATAACGAAGGTGAGAATTTTTTTTTTTTGCATAATGACAATATTAAGATTTTTACTGCTGCATGAAATAAGAGGTCACAAAAATAACTATAAGACATCAACAATGTACTGAATGATAGACTACTGCTGGAGACTGGCCAGCATGAGCTGAAACTGAATGCACATTTAAATATTTTGGAAAGAAGTCTCTTATGCTCACCAAGGCAGCATTTATTTGATAAAAAATGTCAAAACTATATTACTATTTAAAAAAAAGAGAGAGAGAAAAAAGAAACTATTTTCTATTTTAATTATTACATTTTTTAAAAGTAATTTATTCCTGTGCTGACAAATCAATACTCCAGTCTTCAGTGTCACATGCAAAAATTGTGTTAAAATAGACATATTCACATTATAAACTTTTTTGAACAGAATAAAAACAGACATATTTTGTCACAATATAAACTTTTTAAATATTTAATATATCCTTACATAATATATATACATATATTTAAAATATGCTTTTTTGTTAAAGAGATTGTTCACCCAATAGTTTACATACATGTCATTCCAAACCTGTATGACTCACTTTCTTCTGTGTAACACAAAAGGTATGCTGAAGACCTGCTTGGGTCCTACATCAGACCCCACTGACTTTCAATGTATAGTCAAAAAAAGAGAGAGACAAGTCATACCTGTTTGGAACAACATGAGGGTGAGTAAATGAGTTATTATAAGTTACTTTAGGGTGAATGTTTAACAATTTATTTTGAATATCTGGTTTAATATAATTCTTCTTGCATCAACTAAATTTAGAGACTATTTTAAGTCAGAGTAAAACTGCATGACAAAATTGACTAAATTCTAATATTTTCTTGGAAAAAATAAAATAAAATCGAATAATAATAAAATAACAGTGCTGAGAGAGTACCGTTTTCTCTCCACAGAGTGTGCATTTCTGCAGCAGGTTAAGGTCGGATGGTAGAGACCTGGGCCATGTTGCTTCATCTCTCCTAAGCCTTTCGTAGAGCCTCCCACTGTGAACTACTGTTCCTTTTATTGCAGATGTGTTTTTTGTTTGGTTAGCAGCCTGCGAGGTTTTGATGTTTTTATTACCTCTCACGGGTCGTTCGTCAAGCGGGGCGAGCGAGAGGAGCAGCCACCCTGCAGACACCCCCAGCGCTACCACCACACAAAAATACGTCTGTGGGAAGAGCTCGCAGCGGCTGTCTGGACGTCACACTGCGCTGCACTTCAGGGTAATTTAAAAGCCCCGGCTGACTCCTTTTCCAAGCTGTTCTCTCTTTTTTAGGCCCTCTCCGCCAAGAATTACATTTTAAATCAATTTTTTTTACATGCAAAATAAACCAAAATGTCGATACAGCTCCTATTTTGTGAATAAACGCTTATTAATGCAGATACATTTTGCATGCTAGACCAAATAGGGAGGAAGGTTTGGGAATATTTCTAATTCATCCATTCATGTGTAAAAGGCGCTGGAAAGAATAACAATCCATGCGCAGGTCTGCAGTGTTGTATATCAGAGCCTTTTCACACAGATTTCTCGCAGAATATGAAATATTGAAACTGTAAGACCTGAAATCAGCAGAGAATATGGCTGCTAATGAGGCATTACCTTTCAGATGAGTAAAGCGTTATGCAAGATAAAACATGGCTTTTGTGTGTGTGCTCATTTTTTAAGAACGCTGTATAAATATAAATATAAAAGCATTTGTATGTGCACAGTATTGTGGGAGAAGATATGTTTTTGTCTAGAGGCAAAATCTGGCCTAGAACTACAGTATGACATCACGGTGTAGCTGAGAGTTGCCAATCTAAAGTAAAAGAGACTGATTTATTATCCAACAGACCAGAGGAAACTTTATATTCTAGCCAAATACTTTCCAAGTGTATGAGGTGGTGTGTGTCTACATGGCTACGTACACACCGCTGCTAAATACGCTCCTCAATACGGTTACTCCACTTCTAAATGCCAAAAACTTCTACACACAAATTGTTTGATTATTTAGAGGAGTGACAGCTGAGTTTTAATTCAATATTTTAGAGAACCAAACAGAACAACCAGTTACTAACTCAAAAGAGAACAAACATATACTAGCAACTTATATTACTTTGATCAAAAATAAATACTGTAAGACTGTTTGCAAAAACATTACAAATCTGTCAATCAAAAAGGCTTTAGAAATCCATTTTACTTCCATAATGTGACATACAGTCACTATATATATATAAAAACAAGAATATGGAACTGAAAATGACTGGATTGTGAAAAGTGGGTGCTCTATGTCAGAATGTGACTTTGCAGTTAAAAATCTAAAATATCCACTTAAAAAATATCGATGGCAACTAATTTTGAGAAGGCTTTTTGAACGGACTTCAATGCTGTATACCAAGAAATAATGCTTCTTTTTTTTTTTTTTACAATTTGCAAATTATTGCTGTCCTTTATGAAAATGTCTAGAACTAAATTATTGCATTTATTAGGGCTGAATGATTAAAAAAAAAAAATAATAATAATAAGCGATTTCCTGATAATTGAATTGATAATTAAAACTTCAATTTGAGAAAAATAAAAATAAAATCCAGTTTTGCTGTGCTAGTTAGTAAGGCTAAATAATTTAGCCAAATTTTTGTAATTATATAATTAATATGTAAATTATAAAAATAAATAAATACATTTATAAATATATATATTTATATTAAAGGTACCCAAACTCAGATCAGATGCAGAGATGTAGTTTGTTTGGAGCAGCATTTACTGTGAAACAAGCCACTCTGAGGTGCTGCAAACACTGGCAGATAATGAGCTGCTCATGTGTATAAACACAGTGCCGCATTTCACTCTAAATCACAGTTTAATCATTTCATAAAATCGCAGCTTGCTTGATTTGATAATCACACTAAACCTTATTGCGATTTCAGTTTTACTGATTAATCGAGAAGCCCTTTAATTTACTACTGGCAAGGCAATAGAAAGGCTATAATAGTATCCCATCCATAAAAAGATTTTTGGGTATTGATTAATATTATTACCCATTAACCCACAGGATCAAGCAGAAC